>NW_005371344.1:46976-114874 GCF_000412655.1 Myotis brandtii
GTTGTTTACCCATATCTTCAGAAAAAAATCACTTCTACTGTCGTGGTAAACAACCTGCTTCCCTATTTATAATGGTCTGGCCCTCTAGCAACTTCAGCGCGAAATTATAGCTAATTTGCCTACAAACGTCAGGTGGTCATAATAATCTGGCCACTCAGTGTATTCTTGTCCTTATGACTCCACTGGGATGTTTGAAAGCTAAAATATCACAGGCATAAACAGATTTGGAATAAAATGCATGATTTATTAAAATGCAAAGTTCTATAATAATATGGATTAAAATTAAAAAGTCCTCACTCCCCTATATACTCCTAGTTTTTTAAAGAATGCAACAACTTCAGATACTGCTAATGAAGGAAGGTCAATGGGTTCAAGGTTTTTTCAGGGGGAGCTGGCCCATCCCTATGTTAGGACTGGCAAGTCTTTCCCATGTCACATAGGAAGACCCCCAGACCAGGATGTGCAGCAGAGCTATCCCACCAAAGGCAATCTCCTCATCTGTCCAAACCTTTGTCAAATTCCCATTATGGGTAAGGCCCTGGATACAGGGAAATGAGAGCGCAGTCCTCCTCAAGGAGAGCCCCTCAGGAAGAGAGATTTATCTCATTTGATTAGCAACAGGCACTAAAGGTGACAGTAATTATAGATGCCTCCATGTGGGCTCAGGTAAAAGACACATCTGTAATATTCTTCTTATTAAAGTGGCAATCAGTGTAGGCTGCAAGGTGATAACATGAAAACAAATTCTGTCAAAGTGAGAGGGTAAGCAGGAACTATATGTATTGAAAACCACCATGTGCAAGGAACATCACATTTCCCCCATTCTGTTCCCATCATAATCATACAAAAAGTTGTGCTCCCATTTTCCTGGTAAGGAAAATAAGGCCAGGCTACAACCCAAATCTGTCTGACTTCAAAGCTCATGCTCTCTCCATCACACTGTGCTGCTACTGTGAAGACAAGTACTGTTCTTTTATATACATAGTTGCACACCCCACCCCACTCATTTGTCATCCGACTTTGGGGAGCCCTGAATTTACAAATGGATTTGCCTGACAGTGATACTGAGGGGCTGTCAGTGCTATGTGAAGTCCCTTTCACACACTGATGATCCTTTTAGTTCATGCCTCTGTCTGCTACTAATAATTAAACAGACATTTCCCCATGTAAACAATGACAAGCCCACCATCCCCATTTCATTTAGCTGATTCCTTCCTTTAAAACTCTAACGTTTCACCAACTCCAGGACCCCTCCATATGCACCTCCTGAGCTCCCGCTGTGCTTCTCTTAAGGAGGCATGTCTCCCATGCACTATGAGACAGCTGTCCACCAGCCTCACTTCACCCCAGACAAGGTTGAGTTCCATGGAACCTTGCACTTTCTGATTCTGCATCCCTGCACCAGGCACTCCTTCGGCTGAAACTGAATGCATCCCAGACACCAAACTTCCTGGGGTCAACAGCACTGGTAGCTGCTCATCTGATTTTAAAAAGGTTCTTACCTCTTTTTCCAAATAAACCTTTTTATCATCCAGGGTATTATATAAAGTGAAGAATTGCTTGGTTTCTTTATGCACTGCTGAAACTGCAAATGCAAAAAAAAAAATCAGCACATGAATAAGAAAATGTATCAAAACAACCCTAAGCACCCGCTCTTTTTAAGTTACCCCCTCAAGAGTGAGACCTGTCAGGCTGGCACTCTGGACCTGCAGGCTGGGCAGAAGCCCACAGAGCACACAAACAAGCCTGTGCACAGCTGCTACAGGCTGATGGCACGCAGCCAGTTGAAACTGCTCTGGCCAAGAGCAGGGGCTGGAGGAATCTCCTTGTCAGATGTGGGTTTCTCAGAAGTCCCTCAGGTGAGAAGCCCTGGGAGGAAGGTGACAAGGATGATGAAACGCCAAGCAAACTCTGTTTGTGTGGCTTCCTCCCTTCCTAAACCCTCATAGCTCTGAGCCTAGGTGACCTCCTCAGGGGTCTAAATTCCCATAATATACAGCCACCCAGAGAGAGATAAAACCCCAAGACCTGGGTTCACAGCCAGGCTTTGAGCCCAAGCTGAGCACCCCAGTGTAGCTGTAGCTAAAGATCTGATGCCGCATGGTTATCAGGCACAGCCAAGACTACGTGGGGTCTAAGCCATGGGCTCTGGGTCCCTGAAAGCAGGTTGCCTCTGGAGCAGCACACTGCAAAAGGAGAGAAGCAGAGCAGGCCTGAGCAATTCTGGTTTCCTTGGGCAACTACCATTAACATTTATATCCGATTCTTTAAATCAGTCAACTTTTAACTTTTATATCCAGTAAGAGCTGTGTTTTCCTCCAGCCGTGCAGCTCAAAGACAGGGAAGGTTGGGGAAATTTGCTGAACATATCTGGTAACAGAAGTTAATAATTTGATATAAGTACTTTGATGCAACAGGAAAAAATGTTTCCAAAATCAAAATGTATAATTTGTATAAAAATCACACTATGAACCAGTCAATATAAAGTACAGTGGGGCCTTGACTTACGAGTGTCCCGACTAATGAGTTTTTTGAGATACCAGCTGTCTCTCGGCTGATTTTTTGTATTGAGTTGATAGAGTAATTTGAGTTAACGAGCTCCTTAACGTGCTCGGAACGAATTAAACTTGTAAGTCAAGGCCCCACTGTATTATTCTTCTTGCTAAAAGCTTTAGAACAGTGGTACTCAATCCTGCTTGAAAAGGGGAATCACCTGAAGAGCTTTTAAAGTCCATGACCAATTAAATAAGATATTCTGGGGATGGGACCCAGGTGATTACAATGGGTGGCCAAAGTTGATAGTCACTGTTGTAAACGCACCAGTCAACTTTTAGTTTTATTGCTCAGGAATGTAGCTGTCCCCAACACTCCATCCAGCTCAAGGACTGGTTGGGGGATGCAAGTATTTGATGATAATTTTTTAAAAAATGATGTAAATATTCTGGTACAACTGATTAAAAATGTCTTTGGTGTAAAAATGTCCTATCAAAATGACCTTAATATGTGAAATTTACTCTGTGAGCTATAAAGGTACAAGGCATTATTAATATTTTTAAAAGTTTTAAAGTAGGCAGGGGAGAAAATTAAGGGAAAAGATTTAACTTAAAGGCAGAAGCTATTTTCTGCTGAGAAACTGCCGTTGCTGCTACCTGGGTCAAAGATAAAGACTGTGACCCTCAGGATGGTGGGGTAGACCTGGGAAAGGAAGCACGAGTCTGGACTCCAGCAGTTACAGTGCTCTAGACCGAACCAGGAAGACTCTTCAGAGGCCAAGTTCTCAAGGCAAAATCTGAGGTGGATTTTAAAGAAGAGTTGAGCCCTAACCGGTTTGGCTCAGTGGATAGAGCAGTGATGGCGAACCTTTTGAGCTCAGCGTGTCAGCATTTTGAAAAACCCTAACTTAACTCTGGTGCCGTGTCACATATAGAAATTTTTTGATATTTGCAACCATAGTAAAACAAAGACTTATACAGTGGGGCCTTAACTTACAAGTTTAATTCGTTCCGAGCACGTTAAGGAGCTCGTTAACTCAAATTACTCGTATGTCAAATCATTAAAGTGAACGAGTGAGACACATGATGCTGGGCTGATGTTGTGGCGTTCACTGTGACGTTCGCTGCGCCAACTAGCAGTGGGGTATCTGAAGCTGGCTCTTAACCCGAATTTTAGCTCGCAACTCAAAGCAAAAAATTGGCCGAGAGATGGCTCGTATCTCGAAAAACTCGTTAGTCGGGACACTCGTAAGTCAAGGCCCCACTGTATTTTTGATATTTATTTTATATATTTAAATGCCATTTAACAAAGAAAAATCAACCAAAAAAATGAGTTCGCGTGTCCCCTCTGACATGCGTGTCATAGGTTCGCCATCACTGGGATAGAGCGTCGGCCTGCGGACTGAAAGGTCCCAGGTTCGATTCTGGCCATGGGCATGTACCTTGGTTGCGGGCACATCCCCAGTAGGAGGTGTGCAGGAGGCAGCTGATCGATGTTTCTCTCTCATCAATGTTTCTAACTCTCTATCCCTCTCCCTTCCTCTCTGTAAAAAAAAAACCAATAAAATATATTTAAAAAAAAAAAGAAGAGTTGAAGTTTGCCAGGACCTGCAGGACAGTGGCAACTGGATCTGGGGACCAGCTCACTGGCCAAGACTCATATATCCTCCTGAGAGGGGAGAGATACAGAGGGACTGTAGGGGAAGCCAATCAGTGACTCTAGCCTGCATGATGGAGGACTTTATCAGGGCATTTAGGATTTTGAAGATTATCCAACAAGTTATGGCAAATTATTAAATGCTAGAGCTATTAAAGCAAGAATGTAAATGATTAAATTTATGTTTGAGAAAGGTCTCCCAGGCAGGAGTGCAGAGAGGGGGTCAGACTCTAAGCAGTGATGAGAAGGTGGCTATAGCACAAGTCCCGAAGGAATGGACTTGACCATGACTCAGAAATGGAGCAGACAGAGCAGCATGATTCAGAGTGGACTAAGGGGGCCCCGCTTGGCTGAACAGTGACCCCAGTGACCAAGAGGAAAAACAGGACAGGGAGGCTATAGAGCGAGGTGTCCAGTGGGAGCCTAGAGGAAGGGGCAATGGTCCAGGAGTCTTGAAGGATTTTGTCAGACAGAGGAGGAAGGGTCTGAGCCAGATGCAGGAGGAGATGAGGCCTCAGGTGTCCAAACACATGGTGTGTTCAGAGGCAGTGTGTGGACTGGTGAGGCCAACTGTGGACTTAGAGCAAGAAAGGGGTCCCCAGCAGTCACTTAGACTGGGGCGGACCCCGGTAAGAATAAGTAGAGGCTTTATTTAGAAGGTTCTGGGGAGCTCCTGAAAATTTTCCAGCAAAGGGAGAAGTGACAAAGTCAGATGTGTGGATGAGAGACTTGCAGAAGAGGCTGCAGACCAGCCAACGGTCATTCAGCTGAGCTGTGATGCAAATAAGAACAGATATGGCGGTAGCACAGAAAGGCAATGATAGCTTTGAAGGCCACTCTGAGCCTGAGGAGATGTGGTCACTGATTCAGGCCAAGGGAGATCCAGTCCTGGATTATGGGGTGAATATGATGCTGTAAAGGCAAGGACCACATAAGCCAGAAAGTCTGGGGAAGGACAAGGAATGAGAACTGATCTAGAGATAATGAGGTCACGATGTTCTATGCAATGCTGGAAAGTGGATGGGGAGCTCAGTGGAGCCAGATGGCTGATTGAGATGAGGGCTGGTTCAAAACATTCTAAGAACTCAACTAGAGTAACTGTTCATGGAGAGGGCAGTAAGAGCACCTTAGTGCTGCTTCAGGACTGTCAGTTACCCACCGGGGCTCCGTGGAACCAGTGCTGAGTGGGCCTGACGATAAAACGGAGCCCTTTCCAGTGGCTGCTTTCATAGACTGTGCTATGGTGCACGCTCCACTGTCCTAAAGTGGGGCACAGACCCTTGCCTCCTGTCCCTCCCAGGACCAGCCTCCTGAGCTCATCAGTGGTTGATGCACCTACTCTGGCGGTAGAGTTCAATAAATCTCTTCTGATACTGTATTAGCTCGGCTCGGCTGGGCACTTCATCAATCTTGCGATGCAGAATTGCTATTTCTCGATTTCTTCGAGCCTAAATGCAAAAGGGAGGGTGAGACAACACTATTTGATAAAAGGCCTTCTGTGTTTTCTAGGGAGCCAAAACATTGCCTGCCACCCACCCTGAGCACAACCACATGTCCTGTAATGCAGGCCCCAAATTCTGCTGTTGGCTTGAGGTCCCCGTCTCAGATTCTGAGTTTGCAATACACAGAGAAGGTGTGACTGCGATTGGAACCCCAGAAGGCATCAAATTAACGGATAAGGAAGGAGGATAAGGAATGGGATGGGCTCTGTGGCCAGAGCACCCAGCCAGCCTACTAGGCCCTAAAGGACTCTAGAGTAGCCAATCCCACCAGCACCAGGTGACAAGGAACTGATGCCTCCTTGCTGCCTCCATATAAATTCCAAATCCCTTCACCTGATTGAAAAACTCCCACAACTGAAACCTAAAATACCTCTCCAGTATTTTCTCTCTATCATGGACTGGGGTATATTGGCGATAGTGCCTCTCTGACTGCATCTGGGGAGACAGCATTGCGGTGTGGTGCAGGGGAGCTCAGAGGCTCCTGAGGCAGGCAGCTCTGAGCACCACCTTCCCCAGCAGGGCAGCTGCCTGGGGGAAGTTGCTCAGCTCCCTCTCCACATAAGTGGGCTGCCTTTTCTCTGTGCCAACCTGTCCTCCACTCCCCAGGCCTCCTTCACTCACAACGGCAGAGGTGGATCTCCGTATCACTGGGGAAATAGGAGCCTCCAAATAGAAGCCCACCAGCCACTCTGGTACGAGGGGAAGATGTATTTCTCTTTTTGGCCCAGGCTACATCCCCAATGGGTGCTCAGGCTCTGACTCCTGTTTTTATTTTAGGAATCTAAAGATACTCTTCATTCTTTTTCATATATCTCTAACCTCTCTCTTTCTACTGCCTCCCTCTCACCAGTACTTAAATATGTTCAAGTACCTCACTCTTAAAAATAAAAAAAGCCCTGCCTGCCTGACTGGCGTGGCTCAGTGGTTGAGGGCACATGCCCGGGTTGAGGGCTTGTTTCCCAATGTGGGGCGTGCAGGAGGCAGCCGATCAATGATTCTCTCTCATCATTGATGTCTCTCTCTCTCTTTCCTCTCTGAGAATCAATAAAAATACATTAAATAAAATTTTAAAAGCCCTTCCTTAAACCCTAATCACATTTCAGCTGCCAGCCTTTCTCCTTTGAACAGCCAAACTTCTTGAGAGCCACATACCCTTTGTTCCTCTAACTCCCCACTTCCCTCCAGTCATCATTCGTCCCACACTCCAGCTGGCTTCTTCAAAGACCCCCCCTGAAACTGTTCTTGCCAATGTCATCTTTTTT
Source organism: Myotis brandtii (assembly GCF_000412655.1). Classification (NCBI taxonomy): domain Eukaryota; kingdom Metazoa; phylum Chordata; class Mammalia; order Chiroptera; family Vespertilionidae; genus Myotis; species Myotis brandtii. The sequence continues at coordinate 53,890 of NW_005371344.1, forward strand.
GCAATACAGCCAGCAGGCAATTCTCAGCTTCTAGCTTTCTTGACTTCTAGCAATACTTACCATTCTCTCTGCTGAGCTCTCTGCTCAGCTCCCATGAGACCTTGTGCTCATGTTTTCCTTGCCTTGGGCTGCCCAACTGGTCTGAACAGCTGCCTGGAAGAAGTTGCTCAGCGCCCCCCATTTCCAGTCTCAGGACTAAGTGGGCTCTTGCTTTATGACTCCTGCTTTCCCTTGGTCTCTTCTTAGAGGGCTTAGTCTTGGCCTACATTTCACAGCCTTGATAATCACCTACACAGTGCTGACACCTGATCTCCAGTCCAGACTATGCTGAGCATCAAACCCAACACCCATCACTTCTTGGACATTTCTATATAGTTGAATACCCCAATCTTTTAAAAGCCCCAAATGGATCTCACTTAATACTTAGTCATACTCCCACCCCCTTTAGCTCTATTCTTTCTCCTTTAATGCTTTTTCTCAATGAATAACACAGGTATCCATCCACCCTACTGCCCAAGTCAGAAACCAGAGCACCATCCCTGACTCCTTTTTTTCTCTCACCCATCAATCAGTTCCATCCGATACAGCTCCCCAACCTCTCCCCTGTGGTTCATTTCTGTCCACCCCACCAATCCTGCCCTGCTTCAGGCCCTTATGATTTCACTGCAACTTCCCTCTAGCCAGTCTGAAGCTATACAGTTTTCAATTTGCATATAAGCTCCCTTGTACTTCGATGTATGGACATATCTTGGTCCAGATCTTGGTCCTCAAAGAACCAGCCAGCTCCCAGAAAATGGGCCATCCCATTTTCTATTCCTGGGACCTAATGCAACACTAAATATACAGTAATGACACAGTAAAAAAGATTCCAAATACACAGCTGTACTGTCCTGATTTTAATTAATTCTGTGTCTCTTTAAAGATTAGTATAGTGCCCTTATATCAAGGACAAATTTGACTCAACTGAATTTAACCTAACAGTTCAGCAAGTAAGAGCCAGAGGTAGGAAAAACAGGTCCCACAGGCCCCCATTGCCCTTTGGCCATTCCTGCCAGAACCTGCCTTCCCTTCCCAGAGAACAGAAAGAAGACCTGGGCCAGAGTGCAACACAACTTGATCCTTGGATTCTGAGCTACTGTGAGCCAGGTCTTGGCAATATAAGGGATTGTACAATGTGATTCAGACTCTATGTGAATTTGGCTTCAGAGCCAACTTTAAAACCTACATCCTCCATATCTGATGGCCTCATCAACCTCCACGTTACCAACTAAGACAGATAAGTGGGCACTTAGTTTTAGAGGAAACTATTAGACAAGAACACAGGAACCTGAATGCTGGCTCTGGCACTTACCAGATGCTTGATCGTGGTCAAGTACTTAATAGATTTGAGTCAATTTCTTCACATAGAAAATGAGGATAATACCCCCTCTCCACCCAGGGTGAGGGCCAAATCAAACAAGATGACAGAGTAAGTAACATACCCACATAAGGCCTTATTATCAACACCTTAAACCACTGAGTTTCTCTCCAGAGAGAAGGGTAGCAAACAGCAGCTTAGTACTGAGTCTCTCTGGTTCTCAGAGATTGAAACTTTCAAGTTCTGCTACAGACGTTTATACCTAGCTAGATGCATTTATGTAATTCTGTGCTCTTGTTTTTACTCACCTGTAGTAAACGGATCTTATAAAGTTTCTCTTTCTCCATATTATATCGTCTGTCTAGGTCTTCCTAAAAATTGAAAGAGGACAGTTATCTGGGAATAGAGAACTTTCATTCCTTGATGAAATCTTCTGAAGTTGAATGCTTTTTACCTTTTCTCCCCAATCCTGAGGCCCCAAATTTCTTTTCTCAAATGGCCAAGTTAAGAGTCTGCATCCTATGTCATGTGAGGCCTTCGACACCCTTTAACATCCCTTTATAACAATTCTTCCTTTTTCTGGGATCCAGGCTGGAATCAGTGTTTTTTAGAGAAATATCTCCCAAATCCATGTGCCCTTCCCTCCCCCACACCAAAACCAAACTATGAGGAGGAGACAATCATGACTTGAAGAACCTCTTGTGTCTGGAGGTGATGCTGGTTTGCTTTCTATGTTTCTATTTGGAGCTGCACTGTTCAATATAATAGCCACTAGCCACATATGGTTATTTAAATTAACTGAAATAAAAGGTCAGTTTCTCAACTGCAGTAGCCACATTTCAAGTGCTCAGTAGCCGCATGAAACTAGTGGCTATTGTATTGGACAGTGCAGATACAGAATATTCCCACCACTGTGGACAGTCCTTTTGGATAACAATGAATTAAGAGAGAAAGTAGCCAGTTCACTGAACCCAATAAGGTAAGAGACATTGCTAGGTGGTTTGCTGAGTTAGAGAAAGCTACAAGGAGGCTAGAAGTGTCCCCTACTCAATGCGCGCGCGCGCGCGCGCACACACACACACACACACACACACACACACACACACACACACACAGAAAGAGAGAGAAAAAAGTCTCCTCCACAGGGCTCAGCTGTAGGCAAACCCCACAGACTTCATAGTGGGGTCCTGAAGCTCATGCTCTAAGGGCACCAAGGGAAAAGAAACCCTAAAGAAGGAAAACGATTAGAGGCTTTCCTGCTTCTCTCTTCCTCCTCCTCTCCCTTTTCTCTTTCTCCTGAAGGTTTCCTAGGGTGCTGGAGTCCTGGAAGCATTAGTTTAACTCAGCACAGAGGTCAGCAAACTGCAGCCCAAGAGCCAAATCTGACAGCCCTTGGACCAAATCTGCCTCTGCCTATTTCTGTAAGTAAAGCTCTATTGGAACACAGTCACATCCTTTGATTTACCTACTGACTATGACCACTACAGTGGAGTGGCGCACAAAGCTAAAAATATTTACTACCTGGCCCTTTATAGTTTGCTGACCCTGGAATGTAGTATAATAAAGAGAGGTGTTCTTCCCTCCCACCAACCCACCCCCCAGAGCCTAGGGGTTGTGACCAGCATGTACGGCCAATGCAGGCTTCCCCTTTCTCAGCAGAGATGCCAGAGTAAAGACAGCACTCCTGCACAAGGTGCTAGGAGAAACCCTCCCTAGAATGGTGGCCTTCAAGGCCAGCCCTGGTGAGACCCTGCCTCCATCTGAGGGACCAGGTGTGCAAAATGGGTCAATGCTCCCAACATTCCAGATGAGGAGATGGCCGTACAGAAAATGAAAGCAGGCATGAGAAAGTGTCACAGGAGAGCGTAAAGCTGGCCACCACACCTGCAGAGAACACTGGCAGTCCTGATAATGGGAAGGTACTTACATTATGAGTCATCATGGGGGTGAGGGCATCATTCGGCTCTCCACTGGAGAGGGTCTGAAATGGTAAACAGTAAGAAACAACTCACAGGAAGGCAAATGCGATAGAAGCTGAGGGTCTAGATCAGCCGTGGGCAAACTACGGCCCGCGGGCCGGATCTGGCCCGTTTGAAATGAATAAAACTAAAAAAAAAAAAAGACCGTACCCTTTTATGTAATGATGTTTACTTTGAATTTATATTAGTTCATACAAACACTCCATCCATGCTTTTGTTCCGGCCCTCCGGTCCAGTTTAAGAACCCATTGTGGCCCTTGAGTCAAAAAGTTTGACCACCCCTGGTCTAGATGTAGGAAGGAGTGGTGTGGGGGACAGTTCACCGACCATGTCTGGTCAGGGAACTGAAAGGGAACAGTCCTATATGAGCCCCAGATTTTAAATTGTTCTTAAATGTCTGTCAGTTACAAATAAGCTAACCTTGTCTTTGAATGTAATAATCCTTCTAAGGAGATGTGATTGATGAGAAGAGAAACAGGATCCTAAAAGACTATGATGTATGCAAACTCAGAAGCTGACTGAGCTGATGATTTGAGCCTCAAAGGTTCAAAATTTTAGTAACAACTGGAGAGGCGACCGTGTGATGATGGTCCCAGGACACCATTGCCCGGCACAGCCACACTCTGCTATTCCCCCTTCTCACAGGTGGGGAGAGTAGTGTGGACTGGCTGAAATGACATGCCAGGCAGGCGGCATGGCATCTCCCTGCTGATATGGCAGCGTCTCTCTCAGTCCCTAAGCAAAGGGCTGGAGAGCACTCCTGCGAATTGGCTTGCACAAGTTTCTTCCCCTCCCTGAGCCCCAAGTTCCTTGTTTTTATGAGGCAGATGGTGCAATCGATGAGTTCTGAGACCATGTCCAACTCTCACACCCAAGCACATGGGTGCTCAGGAAATAAGCCTTGAATCAAGTGTGAGAAGGGAAAACAAACACAGCAGTGTTTATACTGTTGAGAGACTTTTTTTCTGTCCTTGTGCTATAATTTAATGCTTGATGGAAACCCACACTAGCTCCTCAGGAGACCTAGTCTTTGTTCAGAGAGCCAGGCATGCCCTTCAGTGCAGGAAGCTTCTGCCGCCGGAGCTCTGATAGTAACCCAGCACTGCTCCCCTGCTTCTGCTCAGTGCTGCCTTCTAAGGGTGGGGCATGTCCCTAGCAGGAATGGAGGGTGAAAGGAGTAAAGTGGTCCCAAATTTAGAGAAGAATAGGTTGAGTGGGAAGCAGAGCTCAGGCAGCTCCTGAAAACACCCCTTCCCTGAAGGAGGAAGAGGAAGAATTATAATCTGGCCATTCTCGTTTGGAGTAGCTGCCATCCACACCCACTGCTGGCTTTCACCCACCAGAAGAGAAAGGAGAGGGATAGAAATTTAAATAAATCATGTGATGAAACCAGCTGAGAAATGTGCGCTCAGAGGACCAGGTTAAGGAAACTTGTCTTTCCAGCCAGTCCTTTTGCTGGTTAGTCCTCCATAAAACTTTTCAATCTGAGCATAACAGCGCCTCACAGTTCGAGGACTCCTGTAGGGCCTTTACCTTTACTTCTCCACCTGGAGCTCTCGCTGCTTTCAGGTTTTCAATTTCCTGCTGTAGCCGTGTCATTTCCTCCTTCAAAAGGGATACAAACGTTTATGAAACGTGGGCAAGCTAGAAACTGGATGCACTTTTTAACTTGACCCAGAGTCTTATTTTCATATTTTGTGAGTTTATGTTAAGACAAAAAGTCTATTAGGAACTAGCTGCCCTGATCTCCAACTTTCAGTCTGGGAAAGTTTTTTTCAGGAGGCTACACAGAGCTTGCAGGGCTGCACCTCCTGCCTCCTGCTGTGGTCATGAGCACTTGTGCACCCATCACCCCCACTACTAGACACCAAGTCCTCAGATGGCAGAAACAAGGACTTATACACCTGACGAACAGATATCCCAGCTTTTCAGGACATCCCTGCTTTTATATAATATTATTCCTTTATATTTGATAAGACTTTTCTTTTAAATACATTTGTAAATTAGAAAATATTGTTTGTAAGACTGTTTGGCACACCCGGTGTCCTCGGAGGGTACCTACCACAGTACTCTATTCATCTTACACAACTGTTTGAGGAATTTCCTTCTTTCTTTCTTTCTTTTGTTGTTGTTGTTGTTAATCCTTACCCAAGGATATTTTCCCACTGGTTTTTATAGAGTGGAAGAGAGGGGGAGAGCAACATCATCAATGTGAGAGACACATTGATTGGTTGCCTCCTGCACATGCCCTGTCTGGGGCCGGGGATCGAGCCTGCAACCAAGGTACGTGCCCTTGACCGGAATCGAACCCATGACCCTTCAGTCCAAGGGCCGAAGCTCTAACTGAGGAGCCAAACACCAAAACGGCTAGGACAGGAATCTCCTTTTCTGACTGCACCTGGATAGGATGCCACATCAGGACAAGGGGAGGGAAAGCAAGAGATTTTATAAGATTCCTGGTTTAATGTCTGCTGACACCAAGCAACACTTACTCGACAATGTGCTTTAAACTCCTGTTCCTGGCTTTTCAGGTTTTCATTCATGGCTACAAGTGCTCTCAAGTTCTGCAGAATACTGAAAAGACCAAAAAAATGACATATGGCAAGCTATTATGATTTTATGAATCACAGCTAAAACCAAGTCCCCAGCTAAAAAAGGACTCCCTTTTAATTTCCTCTGTCTCTCCCAAGTGTCTAATGGGTTCTCCACAAGTGATTAAGACTGACATTATTATTCATTTATATGCCAGACTCCATGAGCTACATCCAAACAAACATTACAGAAACCAGAATTAAAATGTCAACTGCAGAAACATCAATGAATTTCAAAATACTGGATATACTTAATGATACCAATTACTCAATCGTATTTAAAGCATAGACAGTATGGAAAACCATTTTTAATATCCATTCTGAAAAGGAAACATGTTGCTTAAGGTCATTAAGCACACTAGTTTGAATATAAGAATGTCAAGTATCTAATAGTACTTTTGCTCCATATCATGACAGAGGGCTTTCTAATTATAAAGCCAAGTAAGCTGTGGGCACTTCCTTGCTAAAATGTCCATCGAACCCAGAACCGCTCAATCTGGGCCTGAAGCTTAATGATTTAACTATCTTATTCAAGTGAGTGACAGACACTTCGGAGATTTCACCACCCAAACAGCTTGGTGACATTAAATATAAGTGCTTTATCTGTATAATTTAAATAGTCTAAAGACAATTAATTTAAAATGGAAAAAAAAAAAAAAACCAGAGGCTGATTTTGGGCAGGAAAAATTGCATCTTTACTCCCAAGGAGACATGGCTAAAGTGAGTGCTGTTAAAAACTGGTAACAATGGTTGACTCCTGGGTGTCTGGGGAATGGGGTGGGAGAGAGAGACTTTTCACCATATGCCTTTGTGTACTGTGAATGTATTACTTTGTTTTTAAAAACAGAAAAATGAAAAAAAAAATTAAAACTCCAAACATTGCTTCTGATCCCCAGGGCAATTGGGAGGAACAGGTAGCCCAAGCACATCTCAGCATGTGCCTGAGCGACAGGCACATTCTGGGTAGCACATGAGATGAACTGACCTGTACAAGGACCAAAGCATGACCCCTGCTCCTCAGTCCTGTAAGCCAACCAATTAAGCCACCAGGTACTGGCAAAGTCCCTTTCTTCAGAGAAAAGAAACACATGCTGAAACCTCTTACCTTGGATCCGCTTTGGATTCTATCTTCTCGAGGGCTGCCTGTTCCTTGTCCAGTTTCTCATTATGACTCTTCAACTGCAAGAGAGAATGGAGGCCTTGTTGCTAGAGATTTGGTAACACAGAAGAGGGAGCGCTGCCATTCTCCTTCCCCTTGGTTCCACCTGAACTCCACTTCTGACAGGTGGCTGAGCCCACAGGATTTAGCTGTACATTGAAAAAACAGGTGAAGAAGAAAAATAGGATGGGGGTGGAGGGAAAACATGGGAAGGTCAAAACCAAACCCTTCTTGACACATACTGCTGGTTAACAAAACCTTGGCAACAACTTTCAATCAAGAAGCAAATGGGTAAAAAGTCAAAAGTAATGTTGACAGCAGGTGCCTTTCAGTAGGAAGGGAGAATAAAAGGAGTGGCTGTGAAAGACAGACCTGCGTTTAAATTTCAGAATGTTAACATCATGGCTATTAAGAGGGTACAGGGTTAAATCTCCTATCTTCTTGAATAATTTCACCTCCATTTTGAGTCAGATTGTGAGGTTTTTAAAAAAGAAAATTTGAAAAATAAAGTATAAATTAAAGTGTACAACTATATTATATAATAGAATACTAACATGCTACTAAAAATGATGCAGTTTTTATGATGATCTGTAATATCTACTATTATGTGAAGAAAACAAGGTACAAAACCATAAGTACAATATGATTCCAATTAGTATAAAAAATGTATACATGTATAAAAGAATGTGCAGGTTACTTATATATGCATACATTACTTCCAGAAAGATTCATAAGAAGCTGGTCACACTATCGTCACCTCTGGAGAAGGTAATTGTGTGGCTGAGTTCCTGGAGTGCACCCTTTGTACCTTCTGAATTTTTGAACCATGTGAATGTGTTACCTATTCAAAAGAACAACTTAAAAAAAAGTTCCAAGGATTCTAGTTGAAAATGAAGGACCAAGTACAAGTTGCAGCAACCCCTTCTTGCCTCAGGTCCTAAAAATCCAGACTATTATGTTGGAACAAGGGACAAGAAAAATGGCCAAGAGACAGAGATGGACTGAGGAGGCCTACTTTGTGGAATAGCAGATGCAGAAGTACTGATATGCATCAAGAACAGCCAGCTGGGTCAAGCAACATGGCCCTCAACCCATGAGCTAATTCAAGAGCTGGTGCTTGAGTCACAGAGGCAGGGCAAGGCCCCAGAGTCAACAATACCCAGGAGAAAGGCTGAGTTCTCCAACCCCGAATATTAGTTACCACCGGCTGATCCCACCGAAGAGTAGGACCCACCCTTCCAGAATAATCACATGAAGCAAGCTGCATAAAATAGATACAGAATCCACATGATCCGTAAAAGGAAATTTGATCATCAAAGATAGGCATATCATAAAAAATTATCAAACATCTGAAGAAAGATAACGCCATAAAAAGATGTATCAACTCAACATGAATTCTGATCTGAAGAAATAGTTTATAAGAAAAACTTCAGACAATTGATGTCCTTAGAGAGACAGGACAGGATACTGCTCGTATTAGAAAGGCTCAAGCTCACACATAGGAAATTACAGTTGTGATTACTGAAATTAAAAAGTGGACAGGCTAGAACCTGGCAGCCAATGCAGGGGCCAGCCAGTCTCGGGTCTTCTTACAACGGTGTGCAGCCTCCCCCACAAATTTTATTTTTATTTAAAAAATATTTTTATTGATTTTATAGAGGAAGGAGGGGGAGAGAGGGGGAGAGAGAGAGAGAGAGAGAGAGAGAGAGAGAAACATAAATGATGAGAGAGAATCACTGATTGGCTGCTTCTTGCACACCCCCTACTAGGGATCAAGCACACAACCTGGGTATGTGCCCTTCACCAGAATTGAACCCGGGACCCTTCAGTCTTCAGTCCGAAGGCTCAGGCTCTATCCACTGAGCCCCCCCCCCGCCCCCCGATTTTATATAGTCACCTGTCCTCTATCCGTCATGCTCTGCTTTACTTTCTCTAATTTACTGGAAAGACGGGTCTCCCCATTTTTTTAGTGCCACTAGGTTATCCCGGAAGGGTAGCTTTTGCTGAAAAGGTAATACCTGAGAATACTGGTTAAAAGGATACAGAGTATGCACTTTGCCAATCTTTGCCTAGAATAGATAAGGAGACTGAGGCCCAAACATGAAGCTCATTATTAATCCAGGGGCCTGGTCTTTAGTACTCTGACCAAATCAGCCTCCTTCCTAAGTAGTTCAGAACTAGGTTTTGTAGAGCTTCCCATTTTTGTGGATGGGAATTAGTTTGACTGTCCCACTAGTCTCCGAGAGGTCTCTGGTGCCAGACTGCCAGCCTGGCCCTGTGCATGACCTTTCTGCCTTAGCTTCCCTATCTGCAGAACAAGGATGATAACAGTGTGTTGTTAGGGCTGTTGGGAAGATAAAATGGACTAATAAAAGTGACATGCCCAGAGCATACCCAGCACACACTAATGCTGGCTGCCATTATTATTTGAGGGTAGGAAGATTATCTCTTATTACTGACTTAAATCACACGTCTACCTTTCTGAAAGGGGCTCAATAAATACTTGATTTAATATTTAGTACAAAAAGCCACTTTATAGCCACTTAGGATTTATATCCTAAGGCATATATGTGTTTTAGGAAATTGATATCAAGATGTTTTGTCTTTAATCTTTCCCAGATTATTACAGAAAGACTGATCCATGACTTGGCAAAGTTCACGTTAGGGACTTTGCGGCATTAAAAGACAGCATAGAAATTCCACCCCAGGAGTTTGCCATCTAATCCATAAGGAATGTAGTCACAGAAGTGTGGAAAGAAAGCTGATCCTAACGCAATGCAGGCATCTTTAGAAAGAATTTTAAACAATTTATTCTAACTGCTCCTTTTAAGCATTCTGACAATAATCAAAGAGTTTAGTCTAGGTCAGAATTAAAAATCTTTGTCAGGTTTTCAGGTTTACAAGTGCTGCATATTGCTATATATAAGAATTTAAATGGGTAAATTTCATGTAAAATTTTTAAAAATAGGGACTGGTTTGATTTCAGAAATGTCTTTGAACATCAGTCCAGTTTCCACAAAGTCCAAAAAGTACTACGTGGGGCACTTGCAGTGAGGCCCTGTAGAGTACAGCCACAGCCTGAGCTCCCTAATCCCAACGAGAGCTTTTCTGATCCAGATGAGGGTAGTTCTATGGGAATGCACGGGGAATATCTCATTCCCTGCACTACAGAGCTGGTGTAAGAGGTATTTGTTTCCTAGGATATCAGACATGGGAGGAAAGCAACACTCTAATGATGATGTGAGATGGTACACTTGTAACCTGGATTAGAAATGAATCACATGCTTCAAAATATACCAGTAAACCCACTCTTCCTCCTGAGACACCTCCCCACCCCACCCCAACTGTGATTCTCTCATATTACAAACAGAAACTACCTCACTCTCATGGAATTCAGTATTTGGAACTATTCCACAACTTGCAGCTTGAGGAGCAGGGGCCACTGACTGTGAATGACCCCTCATGTTTTTCTATGTGGCCTGCCCCCGCCTATGTGGCCTGCCTTCCTCAGCAAGCCAACTCAGTGATCTCTCCCACCTAAATGGTGGATGGGCTAGAACAGTGGCCGGCAAACTGCGGCTTGGCAAACCGCGGCTCGCGAGCCACACGCGGCTCTTTGGCCCCTTGAGTGTGGCTCTTCTACAAAATACCGGCTCTTCCACAAAACACCGACTTCTGCGCATGGGCCACGAAGTTTCAATCGCACTGTACGTGCGCGCTCACACGTGGTATTTTGTGGAAGAGCCACACTCAAGGGGCCAAAGGGCCGCATGTGGCTCGCGAGCCGCGGTTTGCCGACCATGGGGCTAGAACATGGAAGCATGGATAAACTTATGGCACGTATCAGGCTCTGTCATGTGATTTTCCTATGCCCCCAAATGGACCTGAACCCTGAGAAGGGAATCATGACTCCTCCACACAGACGGATGACACGCGGCATTCATTAACATTGTAGGTCAACATGACTCTTAAGAAGGCCCACGGAGGAAGGAAAATCTGCTCACCTCTGTCAGCGTTTTCTTCGTTTCATCGTATCTGGCTTGGAGAGTGGTATGATTTGCCTGCAGCTGTAAATGAAAGATAGAAGACATGGGCTCTCATTTGATCCTTACAACACGGATATGGGTGATATCCCCATTTCACAGATGAGAAAATGGAAGCTTAGAAAGATTTAAACTGAGCAAACATGGGAATTTTAGAAAGGCTGCCAACAACAAATAAAGAGAAAACTCATATATAATTAGAATCAAGTACAGGTCAGAAGATATGCTAGATATTCTGCATAAATCCTATCCTCTCACTGAACCTTATATTCAATGGGAGAAGACATTATCCTTATCTTACAGATAAGGAAATAAAGACTCAGAAGGGTTAAGTGACTTGTTTTATAGCTGATAACTGGTAAAGCCTGGATTTACATTCAGGTCTAATTTTTCTATATGGATTCAACTGATTCAGTTAACCAACTTGCCCATTCACAGAATACACACTGCATTTCAGCACTCAGGATTCTAGCACAGAATATGACTGGCTGGCAAATAACACAAAATAGAAGAAAGGATTTAGGACTTCAACACTAACAGAAAAAAAATGAATTACCTTTACGTCCAAAGTTACATAAATTGTAAACTTGCATCTCAAAAATGTAATTTCCCTTTTTCTTACTGAAAAGGTATCTATAAACTTGTGCTATCTATAAACTTGTAGAAATCTGAAAATGTTCCATAAAAGTTCAAAGGGTTTGTACGTTTCTATTTTTTTTAAATTTTTTTCTTTATTGATTAAGGTATTACATACGTGTCCTTATTGCCCCATTGCCCCCCTACCTCCCTACTCATGCCCAAACCCCTCTGGTGTCTGTGTCCATTGGTTAGGCTTATATGCATGCATACAAGTCCTCTGGTTGATCTCTCCCCCTTACCTCCACCCTCCCCTCTGAGGTTTGATGGTCTGATCTATGCTTCTCTGTCTCTGGATCTGTTTTTGTTCATCAGTTTATGTTGTTCATTATATTCCATAAATGAGTGAGATCATGTGAATTTATCTTTCTCTGACTAGCTTATTTCACTTAGCATAATGCTCGTTTCTACTTTTGAAAAGGGGAAGTAGCAGACTCTGTTACCTGTGTACAAATTAACAATGAGAAATTTTATCCTATATCTCAAAAATTATGACAAAATAACTTGCCCATCCTTGAACCTGTAAGCAACTTATTGAGAATAGTATCATCTTCAGAAATCATGACTCCTCAATCATACTTCTAATTACCAGTCTTCAGACTGATGAATGGGTACACTTCAACAAGCCTACCAGAAAGCCAACTCAAGCAGAGAGCAGAAGTGATGAAGGAGGGAAGCAGGTGGGCTCTGGCTTCTTCCTTTTCAAAGGGAGCCACCTGTGTAATGAGAGCTTTTATTAACCTGTTTGTGTAATTGGCAGATGAGAATATTTCCGGAGAAAGTTCTTTGTTGTTTTTTTTCTCTTGAAATCCTAGTGATTTAACTCTTGATACTCTTTGGGGCTTCAGGAAGGGATCCTGGCATTTTCCCCACCTGCTTCACCCACCATCCCGCCCCTCTCTCATCCCTGCACCCATACACCTGACATTTACCCAAAGCTCTGCTCAAATGAGGTGAGTAGGAGGAGATTTCGAACATGACACCGTCCTTGCCCTCAAGGAGCTGGACTAGTAAACTGGGGAGTAAAGTATGAGAAGAGCAGCAGCAAACAGGCCCAGGGGATGGATGCCCAAGGAAACAGTCACCTTACTCATCTGGGAGTTCAAAGACGACTCACAGAGGCTGGATCTTGGCAGGGAAGTAGATGTTGCTAAGAATGGAAGACTCACCTCTCCTCCAATTAATTTAACTACCAAGAGTTTTCCTCGTCTCATCTGACCATATTTACTTAAATAGGAAATGTCTCCATAGCTAGGCTTAGTTTTCATCTTGCTCTAACCCTCCATGATTCTCCTATCTCCATTTTCTTCTTCATTAACCTTCATTTTCCCCCAAATTCAGCTGCTGGTTAATACTTTCATTTCGTTTTTAAAAATGTTTCTTTTTAAAGTATGTTTTTTATTGATTTTATAGAGAGAAGAAGGGAGAGAGATAGAAACATTGATCAGAGAGAATCACTGATCAGCTGCCTCCTGGGGATCAAGCCAGCAACCCGGTCATGTGCCCTGACAGGGAGTCAAACTAGCAACCTCTCAGTGCATGGGGCGATGCTCAACCAACTGAGAAACACCAGACAGGGCCAATATTTTCTTTCTTTTTTAAAAAAATATTTATTTTTATTGATTTCAGAGAGGAAGGGAGAGAAAGAGAGAGATAGAAACATCAATGATGAGAGGGTATCATTGATCAGCTGCCTCCTGCATACCACCGAGGAGCATGTGCCCTTGACCAGAATCGAACCCAGGACCCTTCAGTCCACAGGCCTATGCTCTATCCACTGAGTCAAACCGGCTAGCGCAATATTTTCTTTCTTGATTCCTCTTTCTTTCCTCAATCTCTGGTGTCTTCTGAGTTATCTACCAGCGGCACTGCAGTTCTGTGCCACTGCAAAATATTCTCTTGGCCCTAGCTAGACTTCCTGCCCAGCCAGTGCCTACTCATCAGGTCTCCCCTCAGGTGCTATCTCGGCTCTCCTGACGCCTCCTTCAAGCACTTACCACAGATGCAACTAAATGAGGTGTGTGAATGATGCAGTGTATGTCTCCCATTATTACTTGAAGATCCTTGAAAGCAGGATCATAACTTGTTCTTCATTCATCCACATAGCCTAGTTTAGTTCTTAGCACACAGAGGTACTGAGTAAGTATTTGTGAATAAATGCTACTCTCTCACTGTGGCTCTCTATTCAGTGTGAACCAAGAAGTAAGTGTGAGATGGACATACAAGGCCAGATGAGGTAGCCAGAGAGGCAGGTGAGGAAAGAATGGAAGGGACTAGGGTTGAAGCTCTAAAGACCTGGATTCTTACACAAAAGGCTTGTTGTTTGTTGCCCTGTGACTTCTGACAGATACAATCAGACACTACTAGAAGATGAAAACATTCTGTACACCAGCTAGCCTAGAGGTGAGCAACCTTTTGTAGCAGGGCAAATTTAGGGAGAGTATCAAAGTTTAGAAGCTTCAGATTTTTTTTGATAGGACATTTCAAATTAAAATGGGTTTATTTAGCAAGTAACCTAGAAAAAATGTATATTCTTATAGCTCAAATAATTTTTTGGGAAAAAACATTTATGAAAATTTTGATGTTGATTTTGAATCTTTATAAAACATTCACATCTAGGCTTATTTAAAAAACATTCTCATCTTTGGTGTCTTACGTTTGCATAAAGCTTTGGTTCATTGAAAAGTGCATGCCTGTTTATCTTTTCATTTTGTCCTTAAAGCAATCTCTCTAGGCACATGTTTATCATCATCTGAGACCCCTAACCTCATACGTGCTATGTGACCCCGATTAAATCTCTATGTCCCTGCCTCATTTTCCTCATCCAGTTGGCCTAGCTACATAGGCAGAGGTTATTGCACATGCTGGGCATCTTTAGTAACACCAGCCACTGCAATAATGATCACTGTCCTTTACTGACCACATGTTAGGCAGTATTCAAAAAAATACAGGCTCTTGGTAAACAGGTTCAGAGAGGCTGCCCTTTCACCTGGACTACGAATGTGCCAAGACTGCCACTGGAAGGGCTCACAGCATTCCTTCTCTCCAAGTTTAGACAGGAGTTGAAAGAAAACATCTACTCATGCTAAGACAATGTGGCTCATGGGGTCTGCAATATCCCCCAAACTGTCCTTCCTCAGAGGATAAAGACATTCGGATGGATAAAGCCTCATCCTTGATTCATGCTCATTTGATTCTGTGCTGAGTCCTTTTTGAACCAATCACTTTCAGGTTCTTTTCACTGGCAAGGGTCAGGGGTAAATATAATACTTTCTGTGCTGTGAATTAAAATGCTTAAACAAATTATCAAATGAAAACTAAATCACAGTCCACCTTGGAATCCTTGTTTGCTTATGATACAGAGCATTTGGTAAATCCAGCCTACTGTTTTTTCAGCTGTGGTAGAACAAATTCAATCAAAGAAATGAATGTGTAGGAGCATTTGATATACAATGTGGGATTTGAAAAGATGAATAATATATAAGTTCATAATGCAAACTGGCACCCATTTTTGGAAAATCAATTGTTATAGGGACTACTGGTGAACTGTTCTTTAGAAAGCCATATTCATTCCCATCTTCTGCTACATGTATTTTCCTAATTAAATATTATTGCCAATGCAACTGAAACATGTAACATTTTGTCTTCTAATGACTGTTCCTGAGTCAAACTCCCCAGCTTCCTCTTATGCCTACTTTTCAAGAATGTGTGAAGGTCTTTCTAAAACAGTTTCATCTATCATCAAGTAGTATTACAGAACACCATCTCCTAAAGCTCTCTTAAAAATGATCTGGTTTCCTCTATTTTCCCTATCACCACTAGTCAAAGCCACAAAAACTCATGTCTGGACCACTGGATCAGCCTCCCAATGGTTCTCCCTAAACCCCTTCTCACCCACATCCAATGAACTCATGTTCCTACAGCGAACAGAATGGTCTTTGAAACATGCAAATCGGATTCCGCTACTCTCCTACTTAAAACCTCCAGTGGCTTCCACTGTCCTCAACTTCACCTCAGAGACTTGTCTGATCATGTTCTGCCAACCAGCTGCCTCACTCATGATTCTCCAGCCACAAAAGAGATACTGGCCAAGATCCATCCTCTTTCAGGTCTTAGTTCATGTTACTGCATAAGCCCTCACCCAAGCCCCACACCTCCCACGCAGACTTCCTGCCCAGCCAGTGCCTACTCATCAGGTCTCCCCTCAGGCGCTATCTCGGCTCTCCAGAAGCCTCCTTCAAGCACTTACCACAGATGTAACTAAATGAGGTGTGTGAATGATGTAGTGTATGTCTCCCATTATTACTTGAAGATCCTTGAAAGCAGGATCATAACTTGTTCTTCATTCATCCACATAGCCTAGTTTAGTTCTTAGCACACAGAGGTACTGAGTAAGTATTTGTGAATAAATGCTACTCTTGCCCTGTGATCTTCTAGAATAGAGGTTGGCAAACTTCTTCTGTAAGGGGCCAGAGAATCAATATTTTAGGCTTTGTAGGCCACGTGGTCTCTGCTGCACCTAGTCAACTCTGCCCCTGAAGCTTGAAAGTAGCCACAGAAAACATGCAAACGTATGGGTGCACATGTATTCCAATAAAACTTTACTTACAAAAAGAAGTGGAGGATGGATAGGCATAAGGGCCACAGTATGCTGACCCCTGTCCTGGAACCTCCTTCAACCATTCTACCACAACAATCTTAACTCCTTCCCCAATTTTTACCTTCATGAAGAATAGTTTCATTTTACATAAATAAAATTATAAAAAGAAAACACCAACCTCTTCCAGATGTTTGGTCTTCTGAAGAATCTGCTTGTTCAAGGAAATGACTTTCCGACGATGAAGTTGGGAGGTTCCTATTTTTTCTGGACTTTCTTCAGCTGATAGCTCAGACTGCTGTGGAAAACAGGGAGGGCAAATCCAGAAGATTTAATTAGTCCGCCTGAGTTCATGTAAGACAGCTCCATCCCTGCGCAGTCTAGGCAGAGCACCACTGGTTCCCGTGCAAACCCTAGGTCCAGAGAAGTAGACTGGCACAATGATCCATCCCTATCAATGGGATCTGCATCGATGGCAGAGGGAATGGCATGTGCAGAACACAGGAATATGTAACAGTGGTTTGTTGATATCATATAGGCAATGGGGCATCATCCAAGGGTCTTAAATAGAGGAATAACATCATCACATTAACATCTTTAGAATACATTTCTGGAATTGTCAAGAATGATGAACTGATTCACTTTCATAAAGTATTATAAGCATACTAGAGGCCCAGTGCATGAAATTCGTGCACTGGTAGGGTCCCTAGTGACTGCCGGCTGCCAGCTGGGTACTCCCTTCTCCCCCCGGCCGGCCCCGCCCCTGGTCAAACTCCCGGATGACCTCCCGGTCAAGGGGACAATTTGCATACTATGCTTTTATTATAGAGGATGGTTAAAAAGTATAACCAGTCAGAAACACTTTAATGAAAAGCAACATTCTCCCAACTTATTTCTCCCCCACCCATGGGCACTTTTAACCATTTCTTATTTCTCTTTTTCTGGTGTTCATAGAGCATAGATTTGAGAGGGATAAAAGTTGCTGATAGAGGTCAGTAGGAAATTCCAGAAATTATATAGGTGAGGAAGGGATGAAGAAGAAAGGCTGGACAGACACAGAGACTGTCATAAGGGAGAGATTTCTGGATCAGGTGAGGAAAATGTAACAACATTACTGGGAAATCACACAAACAAGGAAGCAGCCTGGTGTAGATACTGAATACAAATACATGCCTCAAGACCCCACTGAGAAGCCCTGCAAAAGAAACAAAAAAGCTGACCTTGTTGCAATACGTATACTTAGAATACTTGTTGGATGACCATAGATAACTTTATTAAACAGTTAAATGCCCATTTAAACCACATTTCCTTTTTTATGGAAGCATCCCAATTCCAAGTGAATCACTGACTTTAAACCTAAGCACAACAACACAATTTGGGTATTTGATTTTTAACAGTGATCATGACCTTGAAAGTCTGGAAGACTTACCCATGGGGAAAAGAGATGGGAAAGTGAGGAGAAATTAGATGGCACAGTCATCATTTATTTTGGCTAAGGACTTCCCTGAATAATTTAGCAGTATTAACAGATGATGAGTTTTTGTTTTTTTTGTTTGTTTTTTTTGCTCCTTAACAACTCTGGAGGTAGGAAACAATCAGCAGGACATGGTTGCATAAAATAGTAAGGAACATCATTTTCTATTTTGTGGGCAGGCCATAAACGAAGCATTTGGTTTTGTAATATATCTAGACTTGAAACCTGGGATTTTGGAAAATGTCAAGTAACATATTCCAACTTATCTGGATTTATTGGAATTGGAGTTATCTTTTAAAGATGCAATTGGGCACAACAAGATACCCACAATCTGGAGTCTGGGGAAGAAGAACTGTTTCTGAAAATCATTTGAGTACAAAAAAGGGGGGGAAGAGGAAAGACCAACCTTTCTCAATTTTCAAATCACTTGTTAGAAACAGAATTATAATTAACTAATTATATCTGCTCTACTTTGACTGCATCACCCTAAACTGTGTGCTATATATTTAGTAGCTTTTCTCTTGTAGATAATTTCAGATTTGGGTTTTAACACCAAATTAGATTCCTTGATCTTGATTTCTAAAGTGTCACTGGAATATCCTCAAGGCATTTTACCTTACTAGCAGAATTACATAAGCCTTCTTCTCATGATTTATTGACATTTGAAATAGAATTAATTCCCCATTCACAGGAACTATCCCACATGGCATGTCTCTATGTTTGCTTTTCGGATCCTCTTGAGTACCCTGATCTCCTTCAGCTGCCTGTCTGGCTTTGGAGCAGACCAAGCTGTGGGCAGACAGGCTCTGGGGGATCAGTGTCTCCCTCCCCTCCCAGACTCCTTTCTGCAGGGGTGAGCACACATTCATTCAGCACTATTCTGCACTTGCGCATGGGCTGGATATGTCTTCAACTCTTAGCAAGTTTACCCACCTATTAACTGAATTTATGGCCTAGGTTCCAAGAGAATGAAAACTGCATTTTCCACCAGGTTCCACACCCTCTTATCAGTATACCTGGTACACACACAGCTTTGTTTTAACCTGTTAACTGCCATGTATCCGAAACAGAAATCATCCCCGTTTCTTCCATATGCGCTGGAATATTCACGAATTTAAGTTACCATAATTTTCTTTACAAATGGCTGGCTATTTTCCTTCCTTCCTTCCTTCCTTCCTTCCTTCCTTCCTTCCTTCCTTCCTTCCTTCCTTCCTTCCTCCCTCCCCTCATGATTTTACAGTGAAATTTTTCAGAAGTTACATGACATGTGATATCATTGCTTTGATGTTAATGTGTGATGTATTTATTATTGTCATTTGTGAATGAATTAATATATAAGCTATTGGGATCTCAGTAATTTTTAAGAGTTCTAAAGGGTCCTGAAACAAAATTTTGAGAACCACTACTTTAATCTAAGGGTCCTGACTCACTCAGGAGTTATGTATTGATCCCAATCATTGGAGTGGGCCCACCATCATTTATACAACATCCAGAGGAGAAAGTTATTTCTAATTCCATTTTTTTACTAGACAGGTGATTCAGAGAACCATACAGAGGGAAAATACTTGCAGTGCACAGGAAGACTCAAAATCTCTGTACAAATGTACTATTATATCTCTGTAACGATAATATATGTTCTCAGCAAACATAGGCTTTCAAAATCCTTTCTCTTATTGCTAGGTAGCAATTCTCATTGCTCTGTGGAGTCCCTTAGATTTGCATCTGCAAAGCTTTAATGTACACTAATATCGGGAAAGTAAGTGCCATTTCCATATCTGACATTTCTCGAGCCCAATTAAAATGAATAATGTGCAATGAACAGGTCCATAGTACATATAAATTTGTGAGTTCCTTCATTTGCTTTTGAGTCTAGAGATGGTGTTATGCAGCCCCAGCTTGTTTGGCTCAGTCGATAGAGCATAGGGCCGAGGGCCTAAAGGTCCCAGGTTTGATTCCGGTCAAGGGCATGTACTATGGTTGTAGCCTCCTCCCCAGCCTGGATCCTGGTCAGAGGGCGTGGAAGAGGTAACCAATCGATGCTTCTCTCTCACATTGATGTTTCTCTCTGTCTTTCCCTCTCTCTTCCACTCTTCTCTAAAAATCAATGGAAAAATATCCTTGGGTGAGGATAAAAAATAACAATAAAAAAAAATTAGAGATGGTGCTTTGCAAACTGCTTTGTTTAATGGGAAATTATTTTTGCACAGAAAAATTATTTAATCCAGAGCTAAACTGCAAACAGTTCTTACTGGTAACGTAGTCACTGAAAAGCTGATGGCTCAATTTTTCAAACATACCTTTAATTAAGCAATCTAAGTTTTTCATTTCTTTCAATAACCTCTACGCAACCAAAAGCATCAGACTGTTTTTAAAACAGTATGTCTCATCTGACATTCTGTTCACTGAGAGTCACTCTGGGAAAAACACTGAAGATGACCAAGTTGGATCTTGAAAGATGATATAAAATTGTCCAGGTGGAGAATAGGAAAGGGGGCTTTTCAGTAATTCCTTGACAGAAAAAAATGTAAGTCCTGGGGCATCTTAACTGACTTCTACATGAAAAGTACAACATCTATCAAAAAATACCAGCCATGCACAAATATTCCATTTGTGTTTACACTGGAGTGAGGGCTATAGAACCAATCTAATTTTGTTCAACAATTTCAGATTAAGAACGTGCTTTCAAAACTACAACACAGATTAGATGACTTCTAGTGCAGATTCAATGTTTTCTAATAACTGACATATATTCACAACTTTCATTCTAGGGGAATCAGATATAAATGTCATTCAATAATATTAACCCAGTTCCAAATAGTAAATTCCTCAGAGAAACAAAAAATGATTACTTTAGCTAAAACTATATACTTTCATAATGAAAGAGACCTAAAAGGTTATCTATATAACAACCTTCTTGTTAATACAGGAATCTCTCCTATGTCACCCCCTCCCTCCCAAAAATATGGTTAGTAAGCTGTCAATAATAAACATCCCTATCGCAGGAGGGTGCCCAAAGTTCTCTACTGAACAGATGAACTTCAGTTTCTGACACCTTGATGAACCCTCCTATTAAAAACAAGTTAATATAAAATATTTATTTTTAATCTCTTAAAAAATATATAAGCTAGCAAGAATGTATGAAATCCTGGATGGCCAAAAAACTAGTGAAAGTGGAAATACAGGAAGGTATGTATACACACTGAAACTGGTTTTTTTTTTTGAGCCTATTTGCCAAAACCAGGTGATCTCAACATTTGATTTTTACAATTCAACACCTGCTATGCATAAACCTTGACACAGGTGTAAGAGGAAAAATATCTGCATTGAGATTTTGTATCAACAGATTAGCCTACATTTGGATCTGCAATCTAAATTTACAAACTACTGTGATGGTCCAAAAACCCACAAGTCAATACTGTAAGTACAAACTTGGGCTGGGTGTCCCTAGGTGTCTGTCAAAAACAAAAGCAAATCTGCTATGGAAGAATAAACTTCAACTCAAAGCCTCAAACAATTTCTACAGATAAATTTCCAAGGAATATGAATTCATAGTCAAAAATCAAAAGCACAAACAAAGTCGAAGTATTATGAGCAAGAGCTAGCAGAAAGACAGTAAAATCAGACTTGGAAAGACTCAAACAAGTACCCACCCATTCCTCCCTGAAGCAATGGAGATTAAATGTAATCACTCTTTCACAGTTCAATTTATCTCATCTAGAAGCATCCACAGCTCCTTCCTTTCTCCTTTTTATAACAAGACTAGAGGCCCCGGGATCAGGCCTAAGCTGGCAGTCAGACATCTCTTTCACAGTCCGGGACCCCTCGCTCCTTACCGTGGGAGAGGCTCCCACCACCGGCGTTGTGCTTGCCAGCCGTGAGCCTGGCTTCTGGCTGCGTGGAGCTCCTCCTGTGGGAGTGCACTGACCTCCAGGAGGCAGCTCCTATGTTGAGCGTCTGCCCCCTGGTGGTCAGGGTGCATCATAGTGACTGGTCACTCTGCCATAACGGTCGCTTAGGCTTTTATTATATGGACTAGAGGCCCAGTGCATGAAATTCGTGCGTGGGGGTAGGTGGGGGGGGAGAATCCCTTAGCCCGGCCTGTACCCTCTCACAATCTGGGACCCCTCAGGGGCTGTCCAACTGCCAGTTTAGGCCCGATCCTGCAGGGATCAGACATCCCTCTTGCAATCCAGGACCGCTGGCTCCTAACCTTGCTTGCCTGCCTGCCTGATCGCCCCTAACCACTCGCCTGCCTGTCTGATCACCCCTAACCACTCTGCCTGCCTGCCTGATCCCCCCCAACTGCCTCTGCCTCGGCCCTTACCTGCCTGATCACCCCTAACCACTCTACCTGCCTACCTGATCACCCCTAACCACTCTGCCTGCCTGCCTGATCACCCCCAACTGCCTCTGCCTCGGCCCCCACTGCCACGACTTCATCTGGAATGACGTCTGGAAGGTCGTTCGGCTGTCCAGTCTAATTAGCATATTACACTTTTATTATTATAGATGTCAGTATCCTTTGCCATCTTGGCTGTTATCCTCTGCACATACCCTAGCTAATAAGTAACCTTTCCAAGTACTCCAGATGGAGTCAGAACTGCAGACAGGATGGGATCATCCATCCACTTTCCCTGATCTACACTCTGCTTCCATTAATAAAACTGGATACATAAACATTCTTTTTAATATTCTTGACTCCCCCTAATGCAATCCCATACATTTCAAAGCCACATTCATATAACATTGCTGAACCTAAGGCACAGCTCTGGGTCCCCAGGTAAGAATAGAGCATCCCTACCAGAATGCACTTAACATTTAGGAAGTGTGAACAAATCCAAAACCTCTCATTTTATCTCCAGGAGCTGCTGTCAAGTTAGATGGTATCCTCACCAAATCCTGAATTGATATGACTAGTTTTTCTGAAACTAAATAAAATAGTTCATATTTACCTTCTTTAAACAATGAATTTATTGGTTTGGATTCATAATTTCAATCTAAGATTTTTTTTTCATAACAATTCTTTTTCCCTTTCTTTTTTAAAATAATATATTTTTATTGATTTCAGAGAGGGGGAGAGAGAAACATCAGTGATGAGAGAGAATCATTGATTGGCTGCCTCTTGCACACCCCCTACTTGGGATCGAGCCCGCAACCCAGGCATGTGCCCTTGACCTGGGGCCCTTCAGTCCACAGGCCGATGCTCTATCCATTGAGCCAAACCAGCTAGGGCCTAAGATATTTTTGAATACTGATTCTATTCTCCAGTGTACTAGCCACCTTTTCTTTTCCAGCTTTAAATGATGATCAAATCTGAAAAATACTATGTCCTTATCCAAATTGGTAAGACCCTGAAAGGTATAGGCTGTGCTATAAAGCTTGAGACAATTCCATCAGGTTGACAATTCATTAGAAATACCATTCTCCTTGCTGTTAATTACTGTGTATCTCATTGGTCACTCAGAATTTAGGTAATTTTAAGCAGTTTGGAAATGCAAACACATTTAGCATGATTTTCTCCAGATTTACTGGGTTCCTTAATCTCTAAATTCTGATTATAGTTTTAAATATCTCTCCCTACCTTCTGTGGTTTAGTTCAACTAACTTTTACTCAGACCCTATTATGTGTGGGACACAGTGGTAGGCAGTGTGGATGTGAAAAGAGACACAGACCTTACCCCTAGACCTTCACAGTCTAGTCAGGAAAAACTGATTCATCCCATATAATAAAAGGCTAATATGCAAATCGACCGAATGGTGGAACAACTGGTCGCTATGACGCGCACGCACTGACCACCAGGGGCAGACACTCAACGTAGGAGCTGCCCCCTGGTGGTCAGTGTGCTCCCACCGGGGGAGCGCCGCTCAGCCAGAAGCCTCTGCAGCAGCACTAAGAAGCAGCGAGCAGGCGGGTGGTAAGGAGAGAGGGGTCCTGGACTGCGAGAGGGATGTCTGCCTGCCAGTTTAGCGCCACTCATCCCGATCAGCCAGCCGAGCAGCTGTGAACCTGCCCTCTGAGCGGCTGCTCCCACTGTGGGAGTGCACTGACCACCAGGGGGCAGCTCCTGCATTGAGCATCTGCGTGTCATAGCGACTGGTCAACTGGTTGTTCTGGCCATTCTGCCATTCGGCAGTTAGGCTTTTATATATATAGATTATCTACAATGGCATCAGAAACAACTTAAAAGTCTAACAATCAGGAAATGTTTGATGAATTATGTTGTATCAACACATGGATTATCTAGTCTACACTAATAAAAGAGAAACATGCAAATTAACCATCTCTCCGCCACTCTGCTACACCCACCAGCCAATCAGGAGCGAGTATGCAAATTAACCCAAATAAGATGGCAGCGGCCATGGAGCTGGAGCGAGCAGGAGGCTTGGGTTGACCCTGGCGATGGAAGAAGCCAAGCTTCCCGCCTGCCCTGGCCTGCCCTGGGCTCTGCTCAATGCTACAAAGTTTCAATTATAGAAGATAAATAAATCCCAGATACCTGCTTACAGCCCGACCTGGCCTCCACTCAAGGAGGGGCTGAAAAAAAAAGAAAAAAAGGAGAGGCTGGGAGTTTGGGTCGCCAGGGGGGTGACCAACCTGAAAATGGCCATCAGCCCCTCACCCAGGCTGGCCAGGCACCCCAGCGGGCCCCCTCCACCCTGAAGGGGCTGTGGCCAGCCTGCAAACAGCCATCAGCCCCTCACCCAGACTGGCCAGGTGAGGGGTTAGGATCCAGCAGTCCTGGATTGCGAGAGGGATGTCTGACTGCCGGTTTAGGCCCGATCCCTGTAAATCGGCAGTAGGACATCCTTCGAGGGGTCCCAGATTGGAGAAGGTGCAGGCTGGGCTGAGGAACACCCCCACCCCTCCGTACACAAATTTCATGCACCGGGCCACTAGTATTATTATATTATATTATCACATTCTATTCAATTTCTCCAAAATTTTAATTTCTCTTTATGTAAAATCTGAATTTTTAAAAATTTGATTTTGAATATTTTTTTCTAACACAGTAGATTGGGATGTAGGTTTAAATCCAGTTTTTTCTCAGTCTGTACCACAGCATGTAGCTTCAATATCTTATATATTTGTTCATTTGTTTATTACACATCTCTCCTACCTCATGATAGTGCAAGCACCACAAGAAAGAAATTTTATTGTTTACATATCCTGTGGGTCAGAATAATAGCTTGGAATATACTAGATGCTCAATAAATATTGTATTTTATGGAATCTAGGAAGCCATCATTTGGAAACTACACCATTATCTTATATACCACTAAGAACGAAAAGCACTGCCAATTAATTTGATACCTGCTGAGTTATTAATTAAAAGATGCACGTGTCTGAGTTGTTAAAATGTACAATAATATGCACCTTAACTTCAATGAATAAGGAATGGATAGGAGAATTGATGATCATATGATAATTATTTCCAAGGTTTAGCTAACATTTCATCTTAAATCAAATCAAAATAAAATCACCAACATTTATTAATTGCTATGTGCAGTATTCTGGTCAGGTACTTCGTCAAGCCATCCCTGACTATCCCCCATGCACGAATTTCATGCACCGGTCCACCAGTATTAAAATAATTGTGAAGACTAAAGGAGAAAATGTTTAGGATTTGATGTGACCAAAAAATACAGACTATAAAAATGCAAATAAAGGTTACCATTAGCTGAATAGTTTGAATATGCAAGGTACTATTTTAGGCATTTTGGTCACATTTCATATAATCTTCTTTCCAACATTCTGCAAGGAAAGTAATAATACTCCCCTTTTGCAGATGAAGATACTAGGGCAGCCGTGGGCAAACTATGGCCCGTGGGCTGGATCCGGCTCGTTTGAAATGAATAAAACTAAAAAAAAAAAAAGACCGTACCCTTTTATGTAATGATGCTTACTTTGAATTTATATTAGTTCACACAAACACTCCATCCATGCTTTTGTTCCGGCCCTCCGGTCCAGTTTAAGAACCCATTGTGGCCCTTGAGTCAAAAAGTTTGCCCACCCCTGTACTAGGGCAAGAAGAGGTTAAATGAATCACATAACTGGGAGTGAGACAGATATAAACCAAGGCATGACTCTATATGCTGTGTTTTTAGCTACAGTATTCTATCTCTTTTAGACTTACATGATAACTGCAACTAGCTACAACTATGGCATCAGGGACAAACACTTGAAGTTAATATGCAAATGTGAAATAAATGTGATATGGAATTAGGATTAACAGCAATTTAATTTTAAAAATCATCATCTTTAATGCTATATGATCTATTCGATGCAAACAACACAGATAATCAAGCAATGAACTCTTGATCTCCAATTCTCTCTGAGAAGTTAATTATATGTTTTTGGAAAGAGACCGGTCCAAAACTACTTCTAATTTCACTCTTTTCTGGCATTTTGAGTAAGAGAGAGAGTAAGCAGGTTTCAACTATCTGGGGGTGGGGTTCTTTTGCCCCCCAGCCAATACTTCTTAACATTGGTTTTCTAATCCAACTTTCATAGAATCCAAAGTGTCCTCTATTTCAATTTACAACATAGGGAAGGTGACAGTGGTCAGAATGCCATCTATGGTTTGCCCAAAAAAGGACTTAGGTTCTTCTAAAAGTACACAAGTACATCTTTAAGTCTTTTGAGTTTATTTGGTGGGAGATGACCATCTGCTGTGTTTACAGATTATATCTTCCAGATTACAGGTAGCATCCCTTCTCAATTGCATCACCTGTGTAATCACTGCGGAAGAATATTGCACAGGGGTTGGAGCAGAGCTAATTTTTTGTCAAGCCTTCTAAGACAGGAAAGCAAAGCTGGAAGCTGTTACAGACATGAACATTTTAGGGGGGGCAGAATGAGTATGGTGGGGAAGGAAGGATGTGAAACAATGCCCTGTAAATTTGATTTTACTGATACTACATCTCAGCCAGACCAGATTCAGTATGTGCAAAATGATTAATCACTGTCTCCCTGAGATATTCAAGGTCCTGCTGTCTATTCTCAGCATGAAAAAAATCTAACACTGAAATATGGCTTTCAGGCTTCTGTTCATTCTATACCCTTTTAATAAAGTGGAACAAAAAATTTTGCCTTGGGTTTGGCTGAGTTATGGGGTTTATCTCCTCTGTGGCAAAGCTTCATTCCTCAGCCCAATCACCAAACTGAGCCCAAGTCATACGAAGCCTGGTAGAGAAGGAAAAATGCTTGTGATGTACCTCAGGCATCGATTTATCAGAAACAATAATTGCTCCGAGAGACAGGTTTTCTCTTTATATTTATAGAAAAATAGGCACTGCAAAGAAAATTAATTTAGCTAATGGGCAAATGCTGATGGCTTTGTGTGACATACATGTTTCTGACAAACGTAACTAATGAATTACAACCTGCCTCCATCACTGCTGGGGGAGAGTGTAGAGAAAAAGGACAAATTCTTGGGGCATTACCTGAGGCAAAGACTCCAGTTGAGCCCCCACGTACCTTCTCTGCGTACTCGGACACAATCTGCTTGATCTCAGCCGAGCAGAGTCCCACGATCTGGCCCACAGAGCTTGCGGTGAGACGGCTCTGCAATCACAGGGAGGGTGTGTTCTCAAGACCATACCTTATCTTTCACAGAATTGAAAAACCTAACGCTCTGAGTATTACAGAAAAATAGGTAATATTCCCAGGGGAGAAAATAATTGGGCTTTTGTTTATGGATTCATCAACAAGGGAGAAAACAAGCCGTGGGACAAACGTGAACCCACCTTTCCACTTCCTGAGTCACTTGGCTACCTGGGCCAGATTCTCTTAGGACCCTGGGTACCTCTGGGAAGTCATTCTTCACCCTTTATACCCAATCCCGAGGTCTCTCTTCCTAAAGGTCACTACACAGAACCTGCAGGGAACTAGAGACTTAGGACCCAGGAAAAGAAGTACAAGTGGGAGAAAAAGAGGACTCTCAGGACTCCTAAATATTCTATCACAGGCCTTTCCTGCTTCCAAATAAATGATCCTTTCAAAGCTCTTGGTTAAACCTTCTGGAGAGGCCTTCTGAGAAGACCAACTCTAAATCTGGTATTCCATTTTCTACCTAGATGTTACAGGAAGGAAACAGAAGACAATGCTTCCTTTGGCATGGATTAACTCGTGGTTATGGAGAGGCAGGCTGAACCATGGCTCTTCCGCCGAGGCCCATATGGTACTGTCCCAGCAGGGACTCCCTGCTTCACAAGGGTCCCCCAAGTCTTCCTCCTAGAGGTCCCATGGACAGGAATACTATAAAACAACGGTTCTCAACCTGTGGGTCGCAACCCCTTTGGTGGTCGAACGACCCTTTCACAGCCGTTGCCTAAGACCATCCTGCATATCAGATATTTACATTACGATTCATAACAGTAGCAACATTACAGTTATGAAGTAGCAACGAAAATAATTTTATGGTTGGGGGTCACCACAACATGAGGAACTGTATTTAAAGGGCCAGAAGGTTGAGAACCACTGCTATAAAAGCTTCTCAAAAGAAAGATTCCTAGGAAACAGGAAACACTTGAGTGCTGAAAACACAAGGCTCTGAAGAAGGTAGTCCCTCAGGGAAGGGGCCCCAGAGAGCCAAGCAGGTTGGTTCCAAGTCCCCATCTCCACACCATATCCTCCCCAAGGATCACTCCCACCTCACCTCCTCATTTGCCATGGCAGTCATCTTGGTCATCAGTGACTGAATACGCTGCTAGGAGAGGAATGGAGAGAAGTAGTAGTGAGCAGATTTGTCCATGTAAGACTTACACAATTATGTCTAAACAGGTCTTTGTGGTGGAATCTAAGAGTTGTTTTATTGATCTCCTTTTATGGTTTTCCTCAAGAGAGGTGATAAAAGGAAACTGGAAAGGGTATGAAAGGCCACCTAACAGCAGCTGACTATGAGAAACACCTGGCCATTCTGGAACGCTGGGAAGGAAAGTGAAGTTTCTCCCCCAGATGATTTAAACAGAAACCTCAGGGGACCTACATGGGCCACATACCTCTTCAGCAGCTCGAAGCTCATCTTCCTCATGGGCATCAGTTTTTTCTGTAGCCGAGAGCCCTGTGGGAAGTGCCGTTTTCTTGTCCTCAGCCTGGAAAGGAAGATGCAAAAGCAGCTGAGCATCGGAGTTGGAGACTCAGTAGAGGAAAGAAAACATTGCAAAGAGGCATGAGTCTGTGAAAGAAAACACACGGATCTGGAGAGCTGACCCAGTCCCTGAGAAGAATGGAAAATCCAGACCCCTGGGCTTCCATTCCAACTGCAGAGCAAGCAGGTCTAACTTCAGGCCCTGGCCAATGCCTGTTCCCATTACTGAACTGCTTGCTGATTAATCCCTATCAGGCTGTACACATTTGCCTGACTTATCCTTACATTTTGATGGAGTCTTTCCTCTACTTTAATGCCTTCAAGAGCATATCGCTGCCTAAAGGAGTGTTGTTTTTTTTTTTCCAAACTGCCAGTTGAGACCTATCAGTGGGACATGAAAATAATTTAGGTACAACAAACATCTAAACAGATTAAATAAAATTTACAGAAAAGAAGAGATCAGAGTGCTTTGCAGGTAATCGAAGGTTAAGTACTGCTTTGTGCAAATGAAACTCAACAAAGTTTGAAAACCACTGGCCTAAAGGATAAAATTCTAACCTGCTTCACCTGGTGATCATGCTCCATATTCTGTATCAGGTCTCAGGCTTTAAATGGACCACACCACACTCAAAATACCTGGATTAACTACTGTTCCTCAAACATGGGCTGCAAGTCTTGAGTTCTTGGTTTTAATTCCATGTCTGTCATCCACCAGCAGGGTGACCTCAGGCTTACCTTCTCTGGATACCAGGGTCTTCTAGGGTTGAAAGGGAGGACTGGTCTCAAATACCCTTCTCAGATCATCCCAATGCTAGGATGCTTTTCTATAACAAGTCTACAATTGACTGTGGGGAACACCTTGAGCTCCCAACTGCTGGGTATATATCTACAGGGGACAAGACTTCCAGTTCAAATGTGCCATCTGACATTAAGACTGAAAAGACAAGCCAGATGGGAATGCTCATTTATGGGCATTTTATGATTTTTCCAATCATAATCAAATGATATTACTTCAGAATATAGTCATATGCATAAACATTCTTTTCAGACTTAAATTACATATCAAATTAAATGTATGCATCAAATTCTTATATACCAGATGCCACATGACATACTTAAATCCAGAAAATACCTTGTTTTGGAGGAAATAAATGTTTAGTTGAGTGAAAACCACAAATGTGGAAAAAATAAATAACAAGAAAACCAAAAAAGATAAAATCAGTGCATGACTGATTACTAATGAAATAATAATAACAATTAGATGTTTACTCTGTATTGGATCATTCTATATCCTTTACATTTTAATCTTTAAAACAGTGCTGCCCCCATTTTATAGATGCTATGAATTAAGGCACAACAATTAAGCATATTGTCCAAAGTCACATTGGAGAAGGGATGAAGTTAGCAGCAAATCCGGCTTTAGAACATGTGTTCCTAGTCACTGTCAGGGCTCTTCATGACTGAGATAGCAATTACCACAGTAATAAGAGGGAGGCTACGGTCAGGAAGGGCCTCCCAAAAGAAAAACTGAGAGATGCGAAAGCTAGACAGAGAATAATAATAGGTGTTTCATTGAAGAAAATCTGGGGATCAGATGAAGAATGAGAAAAAGGTTATTAATAGACCTCAAGCAGCAGGACTCTACTTTTTAAGAGGCCACTGACTTCTTTAGTTAGCACTTTATTCTTTTAATGGCAGCGGTTAAAAGCACAGGCTTTGATGTCATACACACCTGGATTCAGATTCTTATTATGGTACTTAAGGAGCTGTGTGATCTTGGACAAGTCACTGAGCCTCTCTGGGCCTCAGCTCTCTGATCCAAAAAACAGGAATAAGTATTTTACTCATAGAGTTGTTCAGAGGAATAAGTGAAAAAATACATATGTAACTCTGAACAAAGGGCCTGGAGCACAGTAAAGGTCTGGCACTGTAAGATTTATATGCATGCCATGCTGCTGGCATTAAGGATTGTTAATAAATACATAAATGATGAAAAATCTTTGCGACTGCTCTGTGAAGTTAGAAAAACCCATCTTGACTTACCTGATTTTCCTACCTAGTTACCTTAATACAGGCAGGCCTGTAATTTACGGTTATGTTCTATCTCACTGCCAGCATCCTGCTTCCACCTGTCTAGGGTCACTCTCACCGGATGAGGAATGCTCAGGTCACTGGTAGTAGACTTCACGTTCACACTTTTAGAATTATTAGAGCCCACAGGATTGACCCAGGGGCCATGACTTTCAATTACCCTCCATTTCTAGCCCCAGATGAGGCCATTGCGTCAGGTCCCTGGCCTGGGAGGCACATCCTTGCAGCCCTGGGGTTGCCCAAGGAACAGAGCCTGGTTGGCAGCAGCCCTGCCTTCTCACCCATGCTGGGCAGTCTGTCAGTATCAGACAGAGGCAAAAGGGAGGGTCACTTCCATCTCTCAAATTTTCTCTCCCATTATCTATGCTTTTCTTACCTTCTCTGTTTTGCTCTGGCGGCTAAATCCGTATCTCCTGCAGGCCACAAAAAAGGGGAGTTCAATTACTATTCAAAAATCACATTAAGTCTGTCAAATGTAGTTTAGTTGAATTTTTATATAAAAAGCTAATTTAGGCTATTTGGTGTCAGGAGAAAATATTTTAAGTGCCCAAACCACAATATATTCCACTGTTTTTGAATAAAGAGCCAGCCACCCTATTCGCCATATAAATGCTTAAATGGGAGCTCAGTACAGAGTGCGACATTCCCTTTAAGTGCATTCTCTTTACTCTTTGAAGAAGAAACTGTATTTCAGATTTACAATTTAAGCTAAATGTTTTGAAAATATCTGTATAAACAAATGTGGATGTATTGCTCAAGCTAAACACGCTCTCTAAAGGCGACTTGCACAATCTCCAGTCCAGCCCATTTTTTTCTCTCAAGCATACAGAAGCATTTTGCCAGTAATATTGTGTTCACATCACTCAACTTTAAATTCAAAGACATTCACAAATGCACTTTAATTTAAATTAGTTTATTTTCTGGCTCTAATTAATATCTATGTTTTCTTTATAGCAAGTATAACAATGCAAAACCGTTCAACATAAAATAAAAAAGCATGATGAAAAATACCCAACCTCACTTACCTGTAAATAGTTTTTAAGGACATAAAAATGACAAGCAACCGTTAAAAAAAAACCAACACAAATTAAGGGCTCCTACTCTGCTCTCGCTCATGCCTTATTTAATAGATCACTGTGCTGGCCTCTTACCTGCTCTCTGGCCTCCAGCCTCACTCTACTCCCACTACTCCCCATTCTTATCCAACTGCCCACTGTCCCTCAGGACAAACTGGACCTCCTGGGCACTCTCATTAGGGCTTCCGTTCTATGGCGCTGCCTAACAACCATTTCGCCTCATCTCCTGCAAAACACCTTATGTGCTCTTGTACATCCATTGCCTGAACAGAGAACTTTACACACACTGTGCTGTCCTCTTCTCTCCCACTTTCCTATTCACTCCCCACACCTCAGCTCTAAAGCCACTTCTTCTCCAAGCATCCTCATGCACAGACTCTCTGCCTTGGATCTGCACATGTTCCCCCACTTCCTGGATATTTGCATGTCTGCATCCTTCTCCTGGAGGGCATTGATGCTACTTTTACTAGTACATTTGGTATTTCCAATGTATGTTGAATAAATAAACTAAAAAAAGTGCAAGAAAACACTGAAAGCCAAAGTATCACCTGACCATGCAATAAGATTGTCATACTATTGGAGAAACCACAAAGTCACTGCTGGGCACAACATTCCCATCCATTAGGCATACATCTATAGACCCAAAGTGCAGCGAGGTTAAAGGTGGATTAGCTACCATATTCTATAAAGGACTTCATGGCAGATTCTGTGAATTGGCTTAGTCAATATCTATTGCATCTTTCTACAGTGGGGAGCCTGGAAAACAAAAAACTCTATGTTCCGTACTCCCTATACCTAGCATGCAGAATGCTGGTTAGGCTCTACCAATCAGGTACATTTGCTGGAATTTTGAATGTGTAACAGTTACATGAGGTGAGAGGAAGGTCATAAAAGATTCACTGTGTGGTGTGGATCACAGAAGCAACTTGGTTTGGGGGCCAGCAGCTGTCACAGTGGCTTCCTGATTTTGGCAGAAGTGGTGTGATATTTTTTTTCAGCAGCTGCAGCACCAGCTTCCCAATTCCTCAGGCCTCGAGACAGCTTCCAATTCATAAAGTACACACCATCATCCTTAGAGGCCCAGTTCCAATGTGATGCTTGGGAAATGACCCTGGCTCAGCCAAGATTCTGTGTTTTAAGCCCATGGATCCCAGTAATCAATCCCAATATATAGGGTAGGGTTCCTAGGCCTGGCCGGTGATCAAAGCCAATCTGTGGGGCGATGGCGGGGGAGGGAGGAGGGATGGGGTCCTGCTGGCACCCGCCTTGGCTTGTGGCCTGGCACCACCTGCTCACCGGCCCTGACCTGGGGCAGTTCCTGCATTGAGCGTCTGCCCCCTGGTGGTCAGTGCGTGCCATAGCAGCCAGTCGTTCGGCTGTTTGGTCGATTTGCATATTAGGGTTTTATTATATAGGATAATAGCCCATTATGGATAAACCACATTTTGTTTACCCATTCATCAGCTGATGGATATCTGTGTTGTTTTGTTTTGACAACTGTGAATAGTGCTATTATGAATATTCATGTACAGCTTCATTCACTTTTGTATCCCCAGCACCTACTAAAATGCCTGACACATAGTAGGTACTCAATAAATGTTTGCTGAATGAAGAGTCCAGATGATTTTTCTAAAAGCTTCCTTCTCCATGTGACATTATGGGAATGCTTCCATTATGACAAAGAAGAGCTAGCTGCCTTCAGTTGCCTATTAATGCATGCCTCATTGTGTGCACTAACTACTCTTCCAATGGTGTTTAAGCTTCACCAGAACATGATATTCCCTTTGTGGCCCATCATCCCTCACAAAGAGCAGGGGGAATTTCAATTTACTTCTATACAGAAGCATTTACTTCTCTTTATCCTCTCCCTAGGTATGCTGCTCTCTCCTACAACCCCTCTTTCCTCTTGCCCAGTCAGGCCTACCCTTCCCTCTCTAGAGCCAACTGAGTTGCAGTGCCATATGCTCAATCTGCTCCTGCCTTCCCCTTGGCTAGCTCTGACTTATCAACTTTGCTGATGTCCTACAATGTCAGCATCAACAGAGCTCCAGCCCTCTTACCTAAACCTAGTAGTTGTCTTTAACATCAAGGATGTACATCTTCTAGAATACTAGTAGCATACTCCAAAAGAAATATAATGAGAGCCACATATATAACTTTAAATTAGTAGATTCATATACTCTGACAATAATGAAACATATTCTAATAACTAAGTCAAGCATGGATTTTAAAATTGAAAATGAAAATTCTGTTCGTAAGCCACACTAATTACATTTCAAGTGCTCAATACCCACATGTGGCTAGTGGCTACCTTAACCGAATGTCACAGTTCTAGAAAACAAACTAACCTTCAAGAACAATTGCCCCAGGACAAATTAAGACGTATCAATCTATCTGGAATTTGAACAAAACAGGGGCATAAGAAAGCCTTAAATACTAAGGACTGTGAACTCTGTTCTTTGTTCATTCAAAAAGCATTTACTATATACCTTCCATGAGCATAAATAGGCCTCACTATCATATGGGACACACTAAGTACAGAATGACTTCAAGGCAACTCAAAATTAAGCCTCAAATAGTGTGGAATAGGCTAACTCCAGTATCCTAGTGATTGGGCTTCAAAATTGCACTTGCAAGTCAATATACTGCATATAAAATGCATTTCCCCACAGTGGCAGTTTTGTATTATGGTTAAGTATTTAAGCTAGCTTCTAAAAGTTGATTGGGACCATAATAAAATAAAAATATTATACAGTTGCAATTCTGTTTACGTCTAAAATAAAAACTATGAATCTTGTTTTTCCAACACCATAACATTTAAACAAATATAGCCAAACATGTTTTTAATAGACACACAATCCTTAAGGCCTTCAGTATGACTGACCAGGCTCAAAGTCCAGACTTGTTTGAGCAATGAAAGTCAAAAAGGGGGAGGAAAAAGCTGGAATGCTGACCTCAAAGCCAGGTGCACTGTGGGCCTAGGCCAGTGGTCGGCAAACTGCGGCTCTTTGGCCCCTTGAGTGTGGCTCTTCCACAAAATACCGACTTCTGCCCATGGGCCACGAAGTTTCAATCACACTGTACGTGCATGCCCGCACATGGAATTTTGTGGAAGAGACACACTCAAGGGGCCAAAGAGCTGCATATTGCTTGCGCGCTGCAGTTTGCCGACCACGGGCCTAGCCTGATGAGTGACAAGAATACTAATGAAAGATGAGGCATTTGTATTTCTAGGTGGGAATGAGTAATTAGGGGTGCACAACAGTGAGGGGAGAGGCAGGATGGAGCATGAGTCTCAGAATCACCAAGGGCCAGCCTGCTTGAATGGGAAAGGGAAGGAAGACTGTTAAGACTTCCAATAAAAGGGCTAGAGCAGTGATTCTCAACCTTCCTAATGCCGTGACCCTTTAATACAGTTCCTCATGTTGTGGTGACCCCCAACCATAAAATTATTTTCGTTGCTACTTCATAACTATAATTTTGCTACTGTTATGAATCGTAAATATCTGATATGCAGGATGTATTTTCATTGTTACAAATTGAACATAATTAAAGCATAGTGATTAATCACAAAAACAATATGTAATTATATATGTGTTTTCCGATGGTCTTAGGGGACCCCTGTGAAAGGGTCGTTCGATCCCCAAAGGGGTTGGGACCCACAGGTTGAGAACCACTGGACTAGAGGGAGGCCTAGTCCTAGGAGTAATGAGTATACAGAGACAAAGATAACTGAAAGGGAGGCTTAGGAATCTTCATTTGAATCTAAAGATCATATTTAAGGGAATTTTAGAACTGAAAACTGCTGCTGCTACTGCTATTGCTGGGGCCTAATAGTTAACACCTACTGTTTGCTACAGAGGACAAACTGTTGAAAGCTCTTCATATAATTATGTAACCCTCATTTAGTGGTAAAGATCCCCATGCAGTGGGAAGTACTGAATAGAACTGTGAGGAAAGAGACTCATAGCCAGAAAGGAGGGAAGGGGACTTCTCCAGAATGGGGAATAAAACACACACTTGTTGGGTCTTTAAGTTTTATCCAGTTTGCTCTGTCAGTTTAATAATCACTGTCTTCTTATTTAGTCTCAGACCAAAAAACAAAGACTGGGCCTGTCCTTCTAAAACTAAGAGCCAAACTCTCATTGGAGGCTCAAACAATAATATTGTAGATAATGATAATGACATGTTTTTGGACCCCAAGAAACCTGATTGCAAGTCCTAGTTTGAGACTCTTAATAGTTAATAGTTGACCTTGGAAACATTATTTTTTAAACTTTCTGAATGCTGTCTTTATCATTCTCAGAAAGGAACATAAACTAAATAAATTATAAAAATGTAATCAGAATTTTTCTTCCCCATCTCTCAAAAACTCACCATTCCTTACCAGCAAAGCTATAAAGAAAGCAAAATAATCCCTCTCCTAAAAAACAAAACCAACAAGCCCTCCATCCTACCTACCTAGGCTTAGAAGGCATGACCCCACCAACAGGAACTAAGATTGGTATTGAGACATTGTTCTTTCTTACACTCCAAATTTGCGAGGAGTCACAAACAAAACCTTGCTCCCTTCCCTAAAGAAAGACAAGCTAGACTCTGCCTCACACTGGCCCAAACACTCCTGAGAATGAGCAGGAATGTCCTAAATTTACCTAGGATAACAACTATCATCTATGACATATGCAAAAGATCCAATGTGAAACTGATAGTTTCAAAACAAAATAGAATATTAAAAGTTGTCAGCATGGTCTCCATGAGGTGGACAACTCACTGAATCTGACTCCTTTTCAGCCCCAAGAATGTTGGCGTTTCCATGATAATGGGCCAATTGAAGTATGAACAATACAAACTAACATAAGCCACAACATTCCCCTAAGTCAGCGGTTCTCAACCTGTGGGTCGAGACCTCTTTGGCAGTCGAACGACCCTTTCACAGGGGTAGCCTAAGACCATCCTGCATACATTACGATTCATAACAGTAGCAACATTACAGTTGTGAAGTAGCAACGAAAATTTTATGGTTGGGTCACAACATGAGGAACTATATTTAAAGGGCCAGAAGGTTGAGGACCACTGCCCTAAGTACTCCTTGGCTCTGGAACATGAGGCCACAAGCAGGTGCCTCTCCAGCTCTGGCTCTCCCTGAGCAGTGCAGCCTCACCTGCCCACCTGCAGCTGGGGCTTGGCTAGAAAGACCCATCATAGTACCTAGGGCATGCAACCTGCCCAATCGCAAAGGGCACAACTCAGAAGTGCCCCACATTTGTTTTTTTTTTTGGTATCTCAAAATTCTTAATATTAATCATTATTAATAATTCTTAACAAGGGGCCCTGCATCTTCATTTTATACTGGGCCATGCAAATTATGTAGCTGGTCTGATGATGCCTCTCTCAGAAGAGTTCAAGTCACAGCAGCAACTGGTGAGCTGAGCAGGCAGCCATCACACCCGGCTTAGGGCCAGAACTAACAGCTTCCTTTGAATGAAACAGACTAGCTTCATTCTCAGGAAGGAAGGACCTGACCCCACACAATCCCCTCAAAAATAAAAAACATAGCAATAGCAATTCCATTTGAAAGATGGAATACTTAAGCCAATTAAGCCTAGTATCCTCTGGTTCTCTCCAGGACCTAGAAGAGGAAGCCATTAGAGGCTCACTCAGGGAGATGCTAGTGGCAGTGCTGTTAGTTCCAGCCACCCGGTGGGTTGGGTTACTCAGCAGAGCAGTACACAGCAAACACTCCCAGCATAAAGGAAAGAAACCAAGGAGACATACTCACATCAAGGAGTCAGTTACCCTAAGTAGAAAATGCAGGACATAAATGAAGATTAATACCCAGTGTCAACCAAAAAATTCAATGGGGAGAAGTACTTCCTTATGTGCATGTGTAATTAGTAAAAACTGAAGATATAAAATAATAATTGTTTTTTTAAAATAACTAGAATGTTTTTAAAAAGTGACAAAACTACTTCTAAATTCTTTATTTTCCTAGTCAGGACAATTCTTCAAAGGAAACCAAAATTATTATTCTAACACTTAAAGTAAAACTGTTCAAAACTCTTTAGTTTACCTGAAGATTTTATCAAATGGCAGAGATCTGAAGGGCAGACCACCCCCAGCCTCCACAAATCCCCAAACTCCCAACCCCCAAGGAGAGTGGAGCTAGGGCCCACAGTTACACACACTCCAAAAGAGGAGTTTCAAAGACTAGGCCTCTACCATCACCAGGGAAGCAACCCCCAGAAACTTGGGTAATTCAATACCAGAGAGAAAAGTTCCAGATGCTGGAACACTTAGGCCCAAAATAGTAAATTCAATCAGGTAAAAGTCAACCAAGCTAATTCCAATGAAGAAATTCAAAATAGCTTTTCTTTTCAGTGGTTTTATAAAATAGGCACTGTAGTCAGGGTCCCATTCATACCTGCCATATTCCAAAAGTGTAGCATGGATTCGAGATTCTTCATCGAGCAGCTCCTCTGCTCCTTGTTGCCGTTTGTATTTCCGACGGGGCTTGTAAACATCCTAAGAAGTGTACGAGACAGAGGAGTCACTGAGTGTGAAAGTCTCTCACACGGAACTGGCTGCTGAATGCGAACATCCAATCAGGGAATGAGTCTTGTCCCCATCACAACAGCAGGTACTCAGGGGAACTGCCTTCAAGGACGCTGCTCCTTCAACTTTTATATAAGTAACCAATATTTCCACCCAGTCTATTGCTTGTCAACTTTGTTATAACTTGGTGTTTTTTGCCCTAAGACATTTTAATCTTTTATGTAGTCAAAATCATTACTTTATAGCTTACTTCCTATCCAGGGATTGTGGAAAAAAGTTGTCTGTTACTTTTACAGGCTACATTTAGCCTTTTCATCTATTCATATTTTGAGTGGGAGTAGGCATAGTGAAAGGTAGGGATCTAGCTATTTTTTTCTGAATGGAAAATTAAGAATCCCAACATCATCAATTTAAGTCCATCCTTCCCGAGATTTGAAACACACACACACACACACACACACCCCTACCTACCTTCTAAACAAGTATATGGCATGTAGTAGTATGTACTCCATTAATGTAGGTCTTCACCCCCAGATGACCTGGGTTGTCATTCTACCCTAAATGAATGCTCTTGACTGACAAGCTGGCAGTCAAATAATACCTTAGCAATATTTGCTCAGGCCTCTGGGTCCAGGTAGATAGTTGTTTATACAAGCAATGTATTCTAGTTGTGTGTCCCTGGACCTTGCTTCTCCGCTAGGAGAGTTCACCTCATCTATTTTCTACCTGGACATCATCAGGTTTCTCCAGATAGTGACATTTTTATTCTAATTAGAATTGTTTCCTCCTTGATAATTGTTTCCTCCTTGACATTATTTTAGTTTTTATTATGAAATATTTCAAACAGAAAAAAATTCTTTCTGTAACATATACTATATAATTTCAACAGTTTTGTGGAAAAGGGATAGAATATGGTGTGAGATGATGCTAGAGAGTTGTTCTTATAGCTTGCTACCACAAATATTTTCTGGTTTGCTACTGGTGTCTACACGAACAGGAAGCTATAAATAATATAAAACAGATTTATGGGGAAATGAAAACTATAATGAACCCATATAACGTCAGTTACTGCATATGTTTTAATTTCCACTGAGCTCTACTATTATAGCTCTACTATTATAGCAGTACTATATTATTGGGCTTAACTGCTTTCTTCCTTAGTTACCATTGATAGCATCAATGACCCAAGACAGGAAATTGAATTCTTTGAAAAAAAAAAAGAAAAAAAGATTGAGTCCAAAACAATAGTATACTGAATCAACAACAGCTACTATGACCTTTTATTCTTCCAAACAATGACAATTTTGGATTCTGTTTAATTATTCCTTTTACTTTAAAGCATCTCATAAACATTTTGCAAATTATAATTACCCTGAGATAGAGGCAAGGCAGATGCTAGTCTCTCCACTTTACTTTTGAAGAAGCAGAGATTAAATAATGTTCAGGATTGCCAGGAGAATATTGGGCCTGGTTCTAGGTACTCTGCTGGCCCCAAGGTTTTCCCATTACACTTACTTGGTTCTGATGGGCATTCTAGTCACCCACCTGCCATTTCAGCTGAGCCCTCTCAAGAGACTCTCTATACAATATGAGACTGCACATGAATCATTACAATCACTTGGACCTAATAATAATAGTAAAACTGACCTAAAAGCAGAGGTTCCAGACCAACCAAAAACTATTGCCAAGTCACCCTGTAAAGCAACAGGAATCAGGAACACTGATGTCTAGTCCTGTCTCGTACTAACTAGCTGCATGACCTTGGGAAGGTTCCCTCAATGGGTCTGTTTCCTCATCTATAAACTGAGGACTAGATTAATAGTTCTTGAAGGAGACTCCCCGTCTCACAATCTTTATTATTTTAATCCTGTAAAGATACTGACTTGGGCCCTAGCTTGTTTGGCTCAGTGGATAGAGTGCTGGTTCAAGGATCGAAGGGTCCTGGGTTCGTTTGTGGTTAAGAGCACAAACCTTGTTTGCAGGCTCCAACCCTGGCCCTGGTCGGGGCACATGTGGGAGGCAACCAATCGATGTGTCTCTCTAACATCTATGTTTCTCTCTGTCACTACCCCTCCCATCCACTCTCTCTAAAAATCAATGGAAAAATATTCTTGGGTGAGGATTAACAAACAAACAAACAAACAAACAAAAAAGATACTGACTTGGTTAACATAATCCCATCAATAATATAAAGTGAGATTAATAAAAAACAACCACACACCCATGCTTTACACAGTTGTGCTCTTACAAAGGCATGCAAAATCAACTTATATTTTGCCATTAACAGGAGTAGCAACAGTAATGGCTATTGAATGCTAGGTATGTGCCAGGCATTCAATACCTGTGTGGGCTATGGCCACCTCATGGTCCTATCTTTTTACTTGATGAGCCCCTGATCTGTGGAATCCCTGACAACTGAAATGTCACTTTCACCTCAGCTCCTAGAGAGCAGTGTGGTTCGTAGTGAGTCCTCAATTAGTCTTACTAAATGAAGACATGGAGTCAGGCAGACGGAGCTTAGTCCTGACTCCATAATTTACTACCTGTCTGACTTGGGGCAAGTTACTTTAACCTCTGTGGCTTCCCATCTATAAAATAGGTATAAGCAGAGTGGTTGGGAAGGTTAATTATTTAACAATACCTGGCATACAGTAAGGGCTAAGATACATATAAATGGGTATTATTAATAAAATGTGCTAATATTATTTTACTATGTTGCACATTTATATTTTATGTGCTGTATGAAAAGGCCCTCCACATGGCAGAACACACTGGAGTAGTAACTTTAAATCACATTGTCTCTTAGGTGATCCAGTAAGTTCAGCAAAGCATTTCCTTTCAACTGGACTTGAAGCTTTAAGAAGTCTTTTTTTTTTTTTTCCTGTTCCCTCTATAAAATTCTAAGCATTCCCCAAAATGCTCAATGAACAGTAACTGAATACCTTTTGGGGCTTTGGGTAAAAATTCACAGGCACTCTTCACTCAGGGTTACAAGGGAGTCAGACCCTGCCGCACAGGACAGATCTTCAGGAACATGAGAGGCTGCCAGCTCCGAAAAGGAAGTAGGCTGTCCAACGTCATACTAAGTGAGACAAGTGAGCCATCACGCTGTGAAAGTGGAAGGCGGTATGGAGAGGCCTGCCTTGGGTGGCAATAGTTTCATTTTCTTATGTCCTTTGAAAATACCACCTTCCCTGAAGCAGGCCTTTTACAGACAGCTAGCTACTGTGTGAAAGGAGATGTGGCGAAGTCAAGGAGGTAACACATTTCAAAGAAGAAACAGAAGTACTGAGGATAATCCCTAGAAGGAAGAAAAATGAGGCCAAAAGGTGATAAACTCAAGTTACAGTTCACGACAGCTTTTCTGCCTGGCAATCTGGCAAAAGGTACTAACAGCCTTAGGCTTAAAACCTTTGACCCAATTCCATTTCAAGGCAGGTATTCTAAGTAAATAATTAAAGATAAAAGAAAAAAGGAGCTATGAGGATGTCCTACATCATGCCCTCCCCAAACTAAGCTAATTAAATTAGTAACACACAATGAATAATTTACAGACACTAAAAATGTGAAGGAGGTATATTTATTGGTGCAAAGATAGCCCAGCTTATATGAGCAAAATAAGACTGTACCAAAACAGAATATCCTATATAATAAAAGGCTAATATGCCAATAGACCAAATGGCAGAATAACTGAACAACCAGTCACTATGACGTGCACTGACCACTAGGGGGTGTGTGTGGAACATGGTGGATGTTGGCTGCTGCAGGATGGTGGAGCAGGTGAGTGGGGGCACCAGACCAAGCCAGGGCGCTGGTCGCGGTCATCAGAGTGAATCTCTGCTGGCTACTGAAAATTCTTTGCTCCTGCATGCCATGGTCCTGCCCGGCACTTGCACCTGCTGCTGGCACCGGCCCCACTTGCACCCTCTACTGGCACTGGAGCCGCCACTCGCACCCACTGCCAGTGCTCGGCGCCAGTCCCGATCACTTGGCGCCATCAGTGGGTGTGAGCAGTAGTTGCCGGCCCTGATCACCTCTGAGGGCTTCTTCACCTCCCCCTGCTCCTGAGGGGCGATTGGGGCAGCAGCCGCCGCTCGCACCTGCTGATGGTGCTGGCCCCACTCGCACCCATTCACTCCGGCCCCAATCACTCTGCACTGTCAGCGGGTGTGAGTGGGGCCGGTGCAGTCAGCGCATGGGAGTGGCAGAGGCGGGAGCGGGGCTGCGGGTAGACAGGGGACTGGGGCTGTGCCAGGAGAGGCCGGGCGGGGGCGCAGAGGATGGGCCGAGACCCGCCCCTGGGCCTACTGCAGCCTCACAGCCCACAGTTCCTTTCAAGGTGCACAAATTCGTGCACTGGGCCCCTAGTACAGTATAATACTGTTTTTCTTTTTTTGCGTTTTCTAATTCTCTATATTGATATCCATAATTCTGTATTTCCTACTTAGAGTATCAGTGATTATCCCTGGCTGGTGAGATCATGGGTGATATAGCTTTGTACTTTTCCTCAGTTTCCTAATTTTTCATTATTATTAGTAGTGCTAGCATAAAAGAAAATAAGTTCTTTAAAAACAAAAAATCATGCACCAAAAAAAATGGATGGGCTATATGACCAAGGACGAATGTAAAAGATGGAACAAGTCCTATAAGGTTGGCTAAAGACAAGAATAAGTTACATGCTTTGAAAAATATTAAAATGTTTATAATTTATTTATTTATTTATTTTTTAAAATATATTTTATTGATTTTTTACAGAGAGGAAGGGAGAGAGATAGAGAGTTAGAAACATCGATGAGAGAGAAACATCAATCAGCTGCCTCCTGCACATCCCCCACTGGGGATGTGCCCGCAACCCAGGTACATGCCCTTGACCGGAATCGAACCTGGGACCTTTCAGTCCGCAGGCCGACGCTCTATCCACTGAGCCAAACCGGTTTCGGCTATAATTTATTTTTTAAGAAGAGGTTATTTCTAAGCAAGAATAAGTAAACACCTGCTGGTTGAAGCACAATGGTATTATGTTAATTGATGAAAAAAGAAAATACGACAACTTCCATTTGGCAAACATTCTCCAGCTGGAGAAAGGGTCTTCAAATGGGAACAGTCAGAGTAAATGTCCTATAAATGACTTCTGAGGTGGCAGCGGAGCTCCCAATCACTTGGGTGATGTGTCTGAGTCTCTGGGACCCAGATGAACAACAGCCCAGAGTCCTAAAGTCAAGAACAGTATTGCAAAATTGGTGCCAAGATATGTGGGGAATCAGAGAGCAGGTAAGGAGGGAGAAAACTGGACAAGTACCAACATCTATTGTGTCAGAGGAGTCAGTTATAAAATCAAAATCTGCTGCCTGTTCCTAACTCTGCAACTATGTAGGGAATTACTAGCCCTTCTGAGCTTCAACTACCTAATTATGAAATGCAAATAATAATATATAACTCCCGGAGTGTTGGTGAGGAATTAGGCACTCAATCAATACACGGATGCTGCATACATTTTATGGCTGGGCCTAAAAACTAGGGACCTGTATGTTAGACCTTACTTTAATCCTTAATTTAGCATTCACAATTTAAACTTTGAATTTTAGGCTAGTCAATAAGTTGCAGGTAAGAAATTCTGATGAGGCACCTGAAAGGAGACTGGGAAAAGACTGAAGGAATAACCCATTCAGAACCTGAGACTTCCAAAGAGCCACAACTTCTGGTTACCTAGGAAAAATTTCATTCCCTTTACTGAGGGAAGGATCCCCCTTGGGAAGAGTGACAACCAACAAAAAGCAGCAAGCTCTTTCATTTCTTATGCTGACTCATAGAATGAGCCCGTGACATGCACTGCAGGCCTGGAGTCTCCCTGGAACTTCTGGGACTTGTTTCAAGGCTGCAAGGAAGCCCTTGCAGAGTTCCAGGGTGGGAGGAATGAAAGTTAATGGTAATGGAGCTCAGCTGAGAAACCTAAACATCTGGAAGTGAGGCCTATTTTCAGTAGCTGGGGAGAGAAGAAAATAAAACCCACGGCCTGGCTCTAGTCAGCTATAGGAATACTTCCTGCTAAATACCATTCCTGCTAAAACTGTATGATAATCAATTGATGAGTTAGTTCACACATAAAAAAAAGGAAATAAACTAAGCAATACAAACTATCCAAGAGACTTGTAAATATTTTTTTTCATTTTTCTGTATCTTATTATTTTCTAATCAGCTGCAAACATCTTTTTATCTAGAGATTCACAGCA
Organism: Myotis brandtii; assembly: GCF_000412655.1. NCBI lineage: Eukaryota > Metazoa > Chordata > Mammalia > Chiroptera > Vespertilionidae > Myotis > Myotis brandtii. Next base: position 98,765 of record NW_005371344.1, read on the forward strand.
CAGTGGTTTGCATTGTGGCTCCATCATCACCAATGTGACCTTGGGCAACTTATATAACCTCATGGCTCCTGTGTTTGAGTAGGTAATACACAAACTTACTATAAAATTCAAAAAGAATTTCCCTTCTCTTACCCTGGCTCCCCAATCAGAGGTAACGCTTGGTTCTCCCATCTTTCCAGATATGAAGCATCATTTAAAATTAGGGAAAGCAACAGCATATCCAACCAACTGGTTATTATTTGTCATGACAAATGCTGTTAGGAAAAATTTTTAATAGCTTAAAGACTGTGTTGATAAGTGAAAAAAAACCCTATAAAATTGTATTTAAAGTACAATTCTAATTCAGTATAAAAATGCATATTAAAAACATGAAAGAAATACATCTGACCATCAAAAGTGGCTGCTTCTGCATTGTGAGATTAGGGTTGATTTTCTTCCCCTGCACCTGTCAACCTTAAAATAAAAAAAACTTTAAAGAAATTCTAAACTGAACACTTATTTCATAACCAGGAAAAATTTACTCTATGTCATGTTAAGTGCTCTTTTTCTTATTACTTAACTAGTGGCCCGGTGCACGAAATTCATGCACTGGAGGGGCGGGGGGTGTGTGTGTTGGTCCCTCAGCTCGGCCTGCACCCTCTCCAATCTGGGACCCCTCAGGGGATGTCCAACTGCCGGCCTCATGTCCCCCAACTGCCCTCCCCTGCTGGCCTCATGGCCCACAACTACCCTCCCAGGCCCGTCTCCCGGAAGGTCTCCCAATCTAATTAGCATATTACCCTTTTATTAGTATAGATACTGCTACCAATTTTGAAAACAGTGTCTGGCTGCAGAGTATAACTATATTAAAGGTTTTCATTCCCTCCATTTCCAAAATGGAATTGATTAAAGATACAAATTACAACTATAAAGTGAGAAAGACACTTTTTGTTTGTTTTAAACAAGCACTTCATGTCTTTCATCATCAAATGATTGTTCTTGGGAGACCCACACTTATTTATTTTTTTCCATACTTATTCTTAAAGTGAAAAATGTGTAAAATAACGCTATAAATTATTTTCAGAAGAGAATTTACACCCAGGTATTGAGGCTTCATTCCCATCACCTCAGGTAGGAAAGCTGGGAGTGAGGTGGGGTGGGCTGACAAGGTTCTGCTGGACTCTGGCACAGAGTGTTTTGAAAAGGCCCAAATGTCTCCTCTGTCCCTTGCACTGGGGAAGTGGACACATGTATTCAGTCCCCTGTGTCAAGAAACACTGTGTATGGTGACAAAGGACATTCCAGAGTTTCCTGCACAAGCTCAGAAGCTATTCTGCCTCTCCAAAGCCACCAAAGGGGTGATAATCTCAGTTTACCATCTCCAGTTCATCATCTGCTTCTTTTGAGCTATTCAAAGTTTACACCTGCCACTGGCACAAATGAGGAAGGGCTTCGAGTTTCAAAAATTTCTCCATTAAAATGGGAGCTAAGAAAAACAGAGGGCAGTGGTTGTGGCAAGGTCTACCCATGAATGTTGGTGTCCAAATATGGGGCACATAGACAGGCAGGGCTTCCCTCACACCCACCAGAGGTTAGTCAGCTCCTGGACAATCCCAGCAGACAGAAACCTCAGGCAGCAGGGTTTTGTGATTTAAATCAAAGCGCTATTTGGAGGCTGTGAGTCTATATGCTTCTTTTACAGATGGATCAGGGCAGGGGAACTTACTGAGAGGTCAACAACTGTCTTGATGGCCTTTTCTTTCCTCTTTATGAAGTCATCATCCTGTACAACAAAAAACAGGGATTAAACAAATCTTGTGTGAAGATGGAAACTCAACTGGACTGCTCAGAAATCTGTCTTACAAACTGACTTCACATCATAACTTTACCTGAAGAAGTCTCAATTTTCTAACAAATTGAAATATATTATGTATGGGAAAAAGTTAGAGCCTCTGCAGGTCTTAAAACAGATTCCTATAGCTGGTAAGAAAAAGGGGAACCATAGGTGCAGACAAATGGTCTCATTTCAAATCCTTATGAGCTCTGAAATCTCAGGCAAGTTACCTAATCTCTAAGCCTCAGTTTCTCCATCCGTAAAATGGGACAACATCACCCATCTCAGGGAGCAGTTGAGAGGATTAAGGAGTAGAAGGTATGTGGTATGCTTGAACTAGAATATAGTAAGGATTACGATGGCTATCAGCTGTTGTTGAGATTATTATTAAACTGTTAATATAGGAATGTCCTAGGCAGGTGGTCTCTCGAAAACCTTTATATGACTATACAAAAATATACTCGTGTGCTTGTAATTTAAGAAAAGTTTTTAAACAAAAGGACAAAATTGTAGGGCTTTATACTCAGCACCCCCTAAAAGAGACAGCTCAAATGAATCAGGAGGCCCGTTTCAATGCTGACGCAGTAGAGGCAGAGACGGCACGCAGGAAGGGGCAGGCAGGCAGCCTGAGCTTACTGAGCTTCTTCCCAGGGAGGCTCTAAGTATGCACTCATGGTCTCAGCAGACAGGAAAAGTAAAAAACTGACCTCAGGGAGACTGTAGGTTTTCTGGAACTGGGATATAGAGTAGGAGCGGATGTAGTCACCCATCTCTTCTTTTGTTTCTATAGCTCGCTTCACCAGCCACTGGGGAAGAAAGTTAGAAATGTGAGAAAGGATGAAATCCTACCATGGTGAAGGTCAACTCAGAGATGGCACAACTCAGGAACCCAAATCACCATATTTTAATGGACCAGGTGATGAGAAACTATCAACGTGTTCTGTCCTAAAAAACCCTTATGAGTGATGGAAATAAATGGAAACAAAGCCACCAACTAGGCGCCTGGATGCTAAGACCCAGTGGGACCTAGAGCAGAGTAGCTGTGCAGGAGCTTTAAAGCCTCACCTCAGATCCTCAGGACTCAGTTTCCCCCTCTGCATAAAGCAGAGGTGAAGCTGTGGGAGCACATGAAATCACAAGTACTAGAGTGCTCTGTAAGTAAGTACCTGAAGCACAACACAAACAGAGCTATTCCCCACAGCCAACTGGTTCTAGCAGATCTTAATGTAACTTTCTCCTGGGCTGCTTGCACCACAGACCAGAGAATAGGGAAGAACCACAGGGAATACCTAGTGTAACCCCTCATTTGAAAGATAAAAAAAATCTCCCAGATATTCAGATTTGAGAATAGGGTGTACTGAGTAATAGCCCTAGGCTCTGGGTCAGTTTGGTACTCACATTTTCTCTCTTACTCCACACATGATAAAGCAGTTGGTACTGGCTGTGTTTTACAGAACTTGAAGCTCTGAGGCCACGTAATTTGCCCACTGATCCATAGCTAGCAAGCCACAATGCTGTGAGTCACAACTGGGAGAGTCTTCCACACCAGAAGACTGGTCAGATGGATTTTATTATAAATGTTTCCCAGTTCTAATAAACTGATATGCAGAAGTAGCTGCTCTTCATTTTTCCCTACTTAAAACTCCAGTTAATTAAAACACACACATGCACACCCCCACACCCCATAACCTGCGGAAGATCCAGGTGCTCTTAGGTAAGAATGCAAAGAGCAAAAAAGGGCCTTCTCTTCTCCTGCCCTGGCTCTTCATTCATTCCCTTTATTACTGAAGAACATTATGGAAGGGGATCCCATCTGTCAGGATTGTCCTTCCCTCTCCAGAGAAAGCTATTACATCTCAATAGCAGTTTTTGGATAATAGTTGAGTTTCCTCAGAGCACAGCCAAACTTGGAAAATTTTGTTACCTAAGAAAGTAGACACATGGCATATAACATGCTGTCCCCACAGGGATAGAAAGAATGCTTGCTCACTGAGGGGGCCAGCTCAGGTAAAGGTCACATTTAGGAAGTAAATGTTTAGGAAGTTGCCCAGGATAGGGGTAGCTGCAAGTAACTATATGAGGAATATTCTTTTGTTGTTAATATCTTCCATTTATTTCCATTACTCCAAACAATGACCTCAGGTACTGACTAAAATCCAGAAGGAGGGCAGAAAGTCAGACAGCATTCAGAATTACTCTAGCCCAGCGGTTCTCAACCTGTGGGTCGAGACCCCTTTGGGGTTGAACGACCCTTTCACAGGGGTCGCCTAAGACCATCGGAAAACACGTATATAATGACATATTGTTTTTGTGATTAATCACTATGTTTTAATTATGTTCAATTTGTAACAATGAAATTGGGGGTCACCACAACATGAGGAACTGTATTAAAGGGTCGCGGCATTAGGAAGGTTGAAAACCACTGCCTAGCCTCTTACCCAAACCCCATGCAACACCATGGCCCAGGATAACTAAGGAGGCTGACTCTTCCTCAACTCAATTTTGCTCTGCTTTCCTTCAGATGGGGAAAGCCAGTTTCCGGCCTTTCATACTTGTTTCTTATTCAGATTTACCTCTATTAAACAGATCTATACTGGAGTTATTACGTGGCTGGATCCTGGAGAGTGTGATCAGATAAGGAGAGTAAAGCCTGTTGAGTCACCGATTCCCTGAGAGAAATGATTGCCCTGTTTTGGAGTTCCCAGTATGAAGGGTTATAGAGGGAACTTCTTAGACGACCAAGCTCTGCCACAGATCCCAACCATTTGAAAAAAATATTTACCCTCACAAGATTCACATGTCTTCATAGGAGAAAAAGATGTGACCTAGAACTAACAGTGGCTGGAAGTTCAATGGTTTTCCTCTTGGCTAGCATTCAGAATGCATTACTGTAGCTTCGCTATGTAAACGTGGGTAGTGAGCCTCTATCACATGGACAATTAATTCAATGGTTCCCAATCGATGGTCTATGACTGTTCTTTCATTGGTCACCAGCAAAACAGGAAAAAAACTATAGGCATGTGGTGAGTTTTTCATAATGCTAACGGTATTAAATTTGAAGACTTGCCCTTAGTCTGAGATTGGGGCTAAATGATATTTCTTTTAGGAAATGATGATGAACGTAAGGCAGCTGTTAGTTTAAAAAGCATCCTTGCCTGCCCTAGCGGGTTTTGCTCAGTGGATAGAGTGTTGGCCTGTGGACTGAAGGGTCCCAGGTTCGATTCTGGTCAAGGGCATGTACCTCGGTTGCAGGCTCCACACCAGCCTGGCTCCAGGCCCTGGTTGGGCCTGTGCACGAGGCAACCAATCACGTGTTCCTCTCCCATCGATGTTTCTCTCTGCCTTTCCCTCTCTCTAGAAATCAATGAAAAAATATCCTCGGGTGAGGATTAAAAAAAAGAAAAAAGCATGCTTACCTTGCAAAATACAGGTGCACTGTCAGTCAACCTCCATTTTTGCTTTTAAATTTTACAGGTCCATGAAATTAAGAAATCTAGTAATCATTAGCCTAGGCTCTCATATTAAGACAGAAAGCTCTCCAGCATTCTACTCACAAAACAGAACCGTTCATTCAGACACTCAAATGCCCAAACTAGAAAAGAGCACTTCCCTTTCATCCCTTTTAACATCTGGACTAGATTTTTTGCCCTCAAAGTTCCAACAGAGGGTTGAGTAGGTCTAATCACTAGAGATCCAGGCTTCTGGGGGTGGGAAAGGCAACAACTTCACAGCGTAATAGTGTTTTGGTAACAATCAACACAGGGTCCCTACTTTATTTTCACAAAAAGAATTAGGTACCCTTTACTTGAATCAGAGAGACAAAAGTCTACCAAAGATACAAATCAAATTTTGAGTAAAAGTCTTAGGCTCAAATTTATAAATTTCATGGTATGTGATTTGAAGTCTAATGCAGGGAAGATTCCCAGTAACAGTAATAACAACAGAAACAACTATATAATACTTATTTAAAGCACTTACTAAATGGGCCAGTCCTTCAGGCAAGTGCTTTACACAAAATAACATAATTCTCATCCTATCAGGTAGGTACTATTATTATTTCTATTTAACAGAAGTTAAGTCTTTGCCTAAAGTCACACATCAGAGCCAAGATTTGAACCCAGGAAGTCTCCAGAGTCCATGCACCTACACTATATAACCTTGACACAGACTTAGAAGACGTTTCTAGCCAACGCTGCATGGCCTTTTCCTTGCCGGCTGCATGAATGGAGGAGTGGGAAAGGACAAGGCTTGGAGACAGAGCCTTTAGACTGGAACCTCTGCTGTGCTACTCTGCCTGTAGGCAAATCAATTACCCTTTCTGAGTCTCACTGTCCTCAAATGTTAGACTGGGATTATAACAGAAGCTTCAAAGGCTCTATTAGGATCAGATGCAAAGCAGTGTTCACAGCACAGGCAACAAAGGTGAGTGAGTCCCTTTGCTCCTCCTCTTTCCAAGCGCCTGGAGGGGAGGCACACAAGAACTGCAGAGAATACTGGGAGCTGGACAGCGCGAAGCACTTAATCACAGGGTCCTGGGGAAAAACTGAGGTGGTCATAAGCCTCCTGACAGACATTTAGTCATCAAACAGCACTGAATGCCTACAAAGCGCCAGAAGTCCATGAGGTGCTAGAAGCACAACAGTGAGCAAGACAGCCACGGTACCTGCCCTCATGAAGCTTACAGTTGGATGGAGAGACAAATAATCACACACTTGAATATATATGGTACAAACTACAGTAAGGGTTATTCCTGTGAAGAAAGGGAATGTGGCCATATGAATGGATATGGAAGGAACCTGCTCTAGATTATTGGGTAAGGAGAAGCTTTCTTGAGGAGGCTTGGTAGAACTGAGGTCTGAATAAGTAAGAATTAAACAGAAAAGAAGAAAAGGGAAGAGCTTTCCAACTTGGGGGAAAGGCCTGTGACAGGGGGAAGCATAATAACTATGAGAAAATCTGAAAGTCAGAGGAACCGAAAAAGAAAGAACAAAGGAAAGCAAGGAATGAGGCTGGACTGGTTGGAAGCAACAGAGCATGGGGGCTGTGGAATCTTATCTTTACCAAAAGGACAATGAAAAGCAACTAATGGTGACATTCAGAGATCAGGTGACTGTGAAACTAGGGTAGGAGGAGTACCAGCGGCCTTCTGAGGATGACATCAGGAAACATCATCATGTTTTGCTGCCACCAAATCCACACCACACCCATTAGATCCAGGATCTAGGCCAGGCAGCCCAGGAGTTAGACCCGTTACAGGAATTCAACGTTCAGAGGACAAGAAACCACACCAAGACTCTCACCTGAACAACGGGAAATATGTGAATAAAATCCATCCCCTGGATCTGGTGAGGCTCCAGCTGGTGTGGACACTTCATTCTTGGCAGAACAGAGACAATTTTTTCTGATAGAGCTCTATTTGGAATAAACAACAAGCAAAGAGTGAGAACACACTAAGTGGCTCTTAAGACATCTCTCAAGTCTGGGCAGCATCCCAGAAAAATCTGAGGCTTCTCAATGCCAGACCATGACCAAGTTTCTCCTGACTGACTGCAAAATTAGAAAAAATAGGCACAATTTAGATGTGTGCATATAAGGCCACAACACTGCCTTCATCCTTTATTCTAAGATTGTGTGCTTCCTACTTTTTTTATATTAAAATATTTTGATTCTTTATGAAATCATGGTAATGTTTGAGGTAGTAGTTCTTATTTTTTAACATCTTTACATGATAAAATAAAAAGTTATTAGTAGCCTATGTTCTTTTACATTTCATTTTACTGACCTACTTTTTCCAAAAGTCTGGGAAACACTGGTTACACATTTAAAAAATTGTTGTAAATATCAGTCAGGCCAGGTGTCCAGAACAAGATGAAACACGGTGCCACAAGCTCAAGAAAAAGTTGGGAGTTCTCTACTCTGGTACAAAAGTATTTTTAAAATAAAAAGTCACCTTTAATGCTTTGATACTCTAAAATCAATGGTAGATTTGAGAGAAGCATGCATCCTCACTCTTCTTTTTCCAGAGAGAAATTTCTGCTCCTGAGGGACACTGATCTCTCTAACACCTTACCTCAGTTTTCCTCCTAAGTGGCTCTGGAATAGGAGGGGAGGAATCAGGCTCCCAGGTCTAAAGCATTCTTGTCTCAGTCAGGAGGGAAACCTCCGCCTGCTGGACAGGTTTTCCAGTTCAAACAGGGCCTGGTTGGGACAGTTTTCTGGTAGGCGTGATAGAGGGACTTGTGTACAAGTCCATTTTACCACAGATTTAAGCCTCCTTCTCTAATTAGATGATATTTGATCTCCAACAATCTTTGTCTAAATTGAATCAGAGGTGTGAATAAAGGTTATTTAGTGGTTCTGCTAAACCCCAAAGCCATGGCACACAGATAAGGAAGCTTGAGAAACAGTTACAAGGTATGGGCCGGAAGGGGCCATATGGAGAAATGTGGGCTTTTGGCTCAGACTACATGGATAATTTAGGTTATATCCCCACTTAAGAACCTTAAAAAAATCTTAGCCAGTTATAGCAAATATTGTGGCCTTGTCTACAAGTATAGGACTATTTGCTAATGGACGAATGCCCTGGTGAATGAGGTCACCAGGTCTTACCAGTTGCTTCAAATTCAGTGATTTTGGGTCCACCAGAAGTGTTCCTGGTTCAAATAAATCTTGTACAACTTTATCTTCCTGCAGTTCCATAATCCTTTACAGGAGACAGACATTCTTAAGACCAAAATCTAACTCAGGCCTGGGTGAGAGCAATTATTGTCTTACCTATGTTCCCTTAGCATGTTTCATCTCCTCAGTCTTGGTAGGAACTAAGTAATCTAGGGACAAAAACTAAATGGCTTCCCAGGGAATGGTCCCTGGAGAACACACTACAAAAACATTTATATACAGAAAGTAGCTATACAAGGTGGGATCAAGGTTAAAACTGCAGAGGGAAACAGCCACATCCCAGCTCCACTGATATGTAATAATGTCAAGTGCAATGTTAAGAGAAAAATATTAAGACTGATAATCTACTGTACACATGCACAGAAGGTAAGGAATATTCACCTCCCAGAACGGAATCATACAGGAGGTGTGATTTATCCAAAAGGTCTGAGATATGAAAGAAAATTGTCACATGGCCCAGCCACTCCTGTAGCCCCTCCTTTCTGAGCAGCTTATAGGTCACATGCTTCTTTCTGCCATCAGATATGTGCCCTGCTCCAGTGGGGCAGCCCATGGTCCAGCTGTTCCTGGGGCTCAAACTGAATAATTTAGTAGAGAAATATTAACAAACCTATTTGGCAACATCTAAGGCTCTCTCTCTGATAAATTTTATTTTCATCTCCATAAGACTCCTATACCTTGAAACCTGAGAGGGGAAGAAATGGGTGCTAAATTGACCCTGCTCCCAAACTCCAAGCTTAGCAAATGAAAATGATTACCAACCCTGGCTCTGTCTCCTTGTCCAGGCAGGTTTTAACTATTTATACATGTGGGGGGCCACCTTTCTTGAGTTATCTTTTGGTTCAGTAGGAGGAAAGCTCCCTCTAGTGGTATAGATTTATGCGTTTGCATAAGGTTATTGATTGCCCTACAACCAGTCAGTAACTTAAAAATGAGGCTGGGACTCCCAACAACAACCAGTGTGGGGCATGCAGGAAGCAACTGATCAATGATTCTCTCACATCATTGATGTTTCTATCTATTTCTCCCTCTCTCTTCCTCTCTGAAATCAATAAAAATATATTTAAAAAAAAGACAAGAGATAACAAGTGCTGGCAGGATGTGGAGAAAAAGGAAACTTTGTGTACTGTTGGTGCAACTAGCCACTATGGAAAAACAGTATGGAGGTTCCTCAAAAAATTAAAATTAGATCTATCATATGATCCAGAAATTTCATTTCTGGGTATATATTAGAAAGAAAATCACTATCTCGAAGAGATATGTGAATCCCCATATTCATTGCAGCATTATTTGCAATAGCCAAGACATAGGAATAACCTAAGTGTCCATCAACAGATGAATAAATGTAGCATATACATACAATGGAATGTTACTAAGCCATAAAAAAGAAGGAAATCCTGCTATTTGCAACACCATGGATAGCCTTGAGGGCACTTTGCTAAATGAAATAAGTCAAAGAAAGGCAAATACTATGTGGACTTTCTTAATCGAACTCATAGAAAGAGAGAATAGATTGGTGGTTAGCAGAGGTGGAGGTGGATGAAATGGGTAAAGTTGGTCAAAAGGTACAAAGTTCCATTATAAGATAAATAAGTTCTGGGGATGTAATGTATAGCATGCCATTTTATCAACACTACACTGTATATCTGAAAGTTGCTAAGAGAGTAGATCTTAAAAGTTCTTATCCTGAGGAGGAAAAATTTATACCTATGTGAGATGATGGATGCTAACTTGTCGTGGTAATTATTTTACAGTGTATATAAACTCAAAGCATTATGTTGTATACCTTAAGCTATAAATGTGATGTGTCAATTATATCTCAATAAAACTGGAAAAAAGTTTTTAAAAAGTGTTAGAAATAGCCTGAACACTGAAATGACTCTTATATGCTACCTGTGCGACCTTGGTTTATTTCATTCCCAGTTTTGTAATCTATAACTGCGATATTACCTGTTGTAATGAAAACTAAAATAAGTACAGTGTCTAACACAACTTCTGGCACATAGTAGGCACTCAAAAGTTACTCTCTTCTCCTTTTTTTTGGCTCTTCCATGGCAAACCCTAACAACTTACATTTTTTGACCTATTGTAGAGTTTTCTTGAAAGAGCAAATCAACATCTACATCAAAGTTGCAAGTGGTAATGCACCAAGTCATTCCTCCTACCACCTGCAAGACAAAGAAAATATGTGTTTCTTCTTTCTAGCTTGGGGAGAGGGGAAGAAGTCAAAGGTAGTCAACATATAAATATATTTTACAGACTCAATAAACATAAAAATTATGTATTGTTAGAGAGAGTGTATATGTGCTGACTTCAACTACAATTCATCTAAGCTAGCACTGCTGGATAAAACTTTCTGCAGTGATAGCAAGGTTCTGTACCTGCACTGTCCAGTACAGCAGCTGTTAGCCACATGTGGTTACTGAGCACTTGAAATGTGGCTAGTGTGACTGAGAAAGTGACTTTTATTACTAAATGGACATAGACTTGCTTTATACTGAAGGAGACAGACATTAATTCTTAGGTGAGAGAAGTCTTAAACCAGTTTTGAGTAGTGCTAGATTCCAGAGAGATTATCTGTTTAACAGACCAGACACATGAGTAGCAAAACTGACATTTTGTGGCTCATTACTTTATTTTCATACCTCTAATTTTTTTCACCTACCTAAAGGAGATGTGAATTCCTGCTCTACTTTTCCCACAGGATTTCTCTGAGATGCAAATGAGACTAAGGCTAAAAATCCATTTTGAAATTGAAAAAAAAAAATAGCAATCTTACTTCTGGCTGTGCTTAGACCCACGTGAGATGCCTAATAACATACAGATTCCAGGCCCCAGCCCAGACCTAAATGACCAGAATTTCAATGGGTGAGGCCTAGACATCTGTATGCTGAAACAATGCACAGTGATCCTGTTATGTGCAGCCAGCACTGTGGCCCACTGGAGCACTCAACACTTTTTTCCACCAGGAAGCTTTCCTGGCTTGTCCTGTCTGATGTGGACGCTTCATGTCTGTATACAGTTCACTGCAGTAGTACTTACTGCATTGTGCCACTTATTCTGTGCATGTTGGTATACTTGTCTCTTTTCCCTATGCTATAGAAGTCGAGGCCTTTGAGTACTGGGTGTCTGTCTTACCTCTGTGGCCTCAACACCCAGTACTATGCCTTGTGCATAGTAATTGTTCAAAATTCTGCTGAATTAAACTTCACCCCATAGTGACTTCTCCCTCCTCCAAACTAAGCATTTACCATCCACCCACAGGAAATCTGACAATTGTCTGTGAACACACTGATTTGGGATGGCTCCTTATTAAGTCAGATTATTTTATTTTACGTAAGTTTTATTTTCCCACCCAAACTGTAAGTTCCTTGAAATGAACTATTTCTTTTGCTTATTTGCATTTCCAAATTTCATGCATAGAAAAGGAATTCAAAGTGTGTCTACTGATATGTTATTATTTTCTTTTAATAAGAAACACTTCCATAACAAATCTGAATAAGGGAGAAATGGAAACACGGACATGGAGAAAGGAAAAATACAATCTCTTCCTCCTTTCCATAGTTAACCATGCCATCCTGACAAAAAAATGGCCTAATAGTTAGAAAGATGTCCTCTTACCTTATCAAAAGGTGACAAGCCTTTAATTCTTGCCCTGAAATACCCAGCTGCAACCAAGAGCTCAAGAATTTCAGTTAACTTGACATTTTGTTCTTCATCTTCTCTTGTTTCTACCTAAAACAAAAGGTGAAAAGCTGTAAAAGCTACCTTGAATACAGAAACACCAGATATAGCTCCTGATGCCACAACATTGTCAGGTGAATTGGCTATATCATTGCAGTCATGAAGGAGCATGGCCCACAGAGCTGCCAGAGTTTCACAGAAGAGACTCCCCAGGTTTCTCTTCTAATCATCATAGGTGAGGGCAGAAGACACAGGTAGCATAGCCTACTTACCAGGTGCTGAAGGAATCCAGAGAAAGGAAGGTTAAGGCATGTTACCTCCCTGTTCTCTAAGACATGGTGTACTTGACAGGCTTCTCAACTAGATTATAAATCCCTTACAGAGGAACAAGGTGTTTTTGTGTTTTTTTAACTTCATACTCATTTTGATCCATATTATTTTAAAGAGGGCAAGAACAAAGAATTCAAATATGTATGCCTCTCCACACTTCTCTTTTTGATCTCTAAGACAAACATAAAGAAAGCTTTCAACTCAGAAATATTAAAGGGTGATTATTGCCATATATCAGGATTGCCTTACAAACAATAAATTCACCTAATATAATAAAAAATTGTTAAATTTACAGGGTGGGGCAAAAGTAGGTTTACAGTTGTTGGTATAGAAAAGAATACAATCCTATATAATAAAAGGCTAATATGCAAATTGACCGAACCGCAGAATGATTGGTCGCCATGATGCACACCGACCACCAGGGGGCAGATGCTCAATGCAGGAGCTGCCCCCTGGTGATCAGTGCGCTCCCACAAGGGGAGCGCCACTCAGCCGGCTCACAGCTGGCAAGTGCAGCAGCGATGGCGGGAGCCTCTCCTGCCTCCACTGCAGGCGGGCTGTAAAGAGTGAGGAGTCCTGGACTGCCAGAGCCCCGGACTGCGAGAGGGATGTCTGATTGCTGGCTTAGGCCCGATCCCCAGGCAGACATCCCCTGAGGGGTCCTGGACTATGAGAGGGCACAGGCTGGGCTGAGGGATCTCCCTCCTCCAGTGCATGAATGCTGTGCACCAGGCCTCTAGTAATTAATAAATAATAATACAAGAATAAACTCTGTGTTTCGTGTACTCACAACTGTAAACTTACTTTTGCCCCCACCCTGTATATCCTGTCTTCACTGCCAGGTGTTTATTTACAAGTTAAATTTATCCAAATATTTTAGTACTTTTGCCCCCATTTACTTTAATGAACTGTGCCCCTTTCCTCTCTTGTGTCACTGCTGGGGGAAAAAAAGCCAAAAGTAAGGTGGTGTCTCTATAAACCACCACCAAGGTATTCTGGTTCAAATCTTTGTACCCACCACTTGGGACTATTCTTTTACTCAACAATGCCTGTTAAATCTTCCTCTACTAAGCATCTCACATTAATTCTCCCTTCCCTTTTGTTTATACTTCATGCCAGGACTATTGCAACTGCCTCTCAATCTTTCTTCTCTGGTAATTTGTCTTGTTCATTCATTCCTAAAGCACAGCTTTCACATCATTACCTCTTGAGCTCACCCCCCAGCCCTCATCATTAATGCATCATACACTGTCTATAAGATAAACTCCAAATGTCTTAGTTTGGCATCCAGATTTTTGGCTGCAACCTATCTTTCCATCTTCATCCTTCACCTCCCCCCACAACAATCCTGACATGGTTATGGCCAACCTCCTTCTCTCAATATTCTCTGATTACAGACAAATCATCAGCAAATTCTAGCTCCTATTTGATGCCAAAGCCGGCAAATACAGCCTGAAATGCCCATTTCTCTGCATTTATATTTTATTTGTAATCTGTCATTCATACAATTAAGTAACAGCCTCTTTTGAGTGACATGCCTGGTGTTAATGAACATGCCTATCTTTCCAAATAGACTATTATATTAGCAGTTTCAGGAAAGGAAATAATATTCACCCATGTTTACTCCTCTGTTCTGAAACAGCATTCTGGCTTCAAAAACACTTTTTATAGAATGACATGCGCAATCATTACATACAGCGCATGACCTAAGCTATTCATGTATGAGCAAAATGTTTTAATAGTCATGACACTGATGATGGAAAGTCAAGTTTATTTTGAAGTACAAACTGCCAAGAGAGGGAGTATACTTATTAACATACGCGTATAGTTGAACAAGGAATTATTAAAGTGACTGTTAATCCCTTGAAATGGGGGTGGAGGTGACAACTATGCACTAGTACTCATTTAACTTAACTCTCAAATGACCCTGGTCCAGCCTATCCAAGATTTTGAAGATTAACATTCACCAGCTATTAGTGGACATGTATAAATAAGGTAATATTTATTATTCACACCTCCTCTTCCTTGGCAACAGATCTGTGATGGGTGAAACACAGCTATAAGTGGAGAAACTCCAATAGAAGAGAAGGTAAAGAGCAGTTATGGTTCACAAAGGTAGAGTAGGGGGGAAATGGGATGATACATACAAGAATTTTCTTCAAACTCCTGGGATGTAAGACAGGTAGCCTTCATTTGTTCAGTCATCATTTATCATAAAAACACTTCTAAGAGGAGGACAGAACATCATGGGAGGATCATCCCTGCTTCACTGCTACCTAAGGAGCACCCCATGGAAGATGCATAGTCCATGCTTCCCAGCCACTCACCCCCAGAACAGAGGAGTGTACTTTTGCAATATAACCTGCGAAATAACTTTTTGGCACAAGACACTGAATGGATAATGCCAATAAGACTTCAAATTCATTTCAGAGATTAACACGAAACAGAAAAGAGCATGAAAGAATGCCCTCTGAAGCCATAAAAAGCCACCAGATTGGTTAATACATCCAATTGTTAAAAAAAACAAAACTAAACTAAAATTCTGGTACAGATGAATGACTGTGAGCTCCTAAACCAGGCACCTTAAATTTCCAATTGCCTTGTATTGTCGTTCATGTAAGCTGGAGGGCAGGGCCAAGTCCAACTATGGGCATATCCTCCATACCATAAACGGTTTAAAAAAACGGATGTTAATGAATTAATAGGACTAGTAAGAGCTTAATCGCACAGAGTATATGCACTAGTCTTTGAACTAAATGGTAATAACTTGATTTTATAGTCACCCAGTTCTAATTGCCAAGAACTGTCCTAGTCTCTTGGAAAAGTGACAAATAAGACCTAGCAGTTAGAGCAGGGTTAAACAAAGTTTATTTTAGAAAAATCCCCACACTGGGACATTGCATCAGAAGAATTTAAGATAGAACCAGGGAGATAAGACAGGAGCCTACAGCCAAAGGCCAGGCAAAAACTTGATGACATCCTGGAATAAAGAAGTGGCAAAAAAAGAAGCGTCAAATAAAATATCACAGTACAGAGCCCGATATTCACAATTCCTGGCTCCATCAAAGCTACTCACGTGTAAGGTTTTCCCTGACGCAAGGGCTCTGACATTAATTACACTTGTTAGGATTTCCTACGGTAACAACAAAACGGACTTGCACCCTGGGAACTCCCACTGACGGCCAAGTCCATCCCTTCATCGCTATATGCCCAGCTTGTATTCGCGATGAGTGGGTCCTTGTGACACGGAAGGACCTGGGGGGGGGGGCAGAGAAGCAAGAAGGGGGGCAGCCGCGAGCGAAGGAACCGCTACCGCTTGTGTCCAGACATCAGTCCCCTGCCCACGGCTCTTCACAACCTCAGGAAGGACGGCGTGGGCTCCATTTCTCCCGAGAACGTGACCAACTAGCTTTCGAGTAAACCCACTGCGAGAGAAGGCAGATGTGAGCCACCTGCTAAGTGAGATTTGCACCCCGAGGGAAATGCACTTCCCCTTCACCCCCAGCCAACGTGGAAATCCGGAAACCACTGGTCATCCTGCCCCCGAACCCAGTGGGCGCTCAGTGCCAACCCCTCCGCGGGGAAAGGCACCGTTACCGCCCGGA
>NW_005371344.1:116030-124861 GCF_000412655.1 Myotis brandtii
CCAGGAACCGAGCCCCCGAGCACGCTTTCCGCGCGCCTGCTGCCCCCCTAACGCCGGAGCCAGTGCATCGTGCTCCCCAAGAAAACTCGTCCGGGATAATGTGCCCCCACCCCACTCCCCACTATCCCCAGCTTCTGGTCTTCCTTAGGGAAGGTCTTCTCGAACATGCGGCTCCAGTGTTGAGGTCATTTTAGCTGCCGCATCACTTACATGGTGCACCCCGTGTCCATCCCGGAGGATGGCAGCTTCGTGAACAAGTTCTCTTCCTGGCCACAAGCCACTGCACCTGCTCCGTAATGGCTTCTCCGGCGTTTTCTCCCTCCTCTCCTCCTCCTCCTCCTCCTCCTCCTCCTTTTCCTCTTCTTAGTGATGAAAAAACCGATGGCATCTGAAAACCTTTTAAAAAAGTGATTTGGGGGGGGGGGCGAACATCATCGATGTGAGAGAGAAACATCGACTGGCTGCCTCCCTTATGCCCCCGCGACTGGTATTGAACCCGTGGCCTTTTGTTGTACAGGAGGAGCTCCAAGCAACTGAGCCACCCGTCACGGCTGCATGTGAAAACTTTGGATGCTTCCCTGTGAGCTTTTGGGGAGGGGCAGGAGTGTGAGACTCTGAGCTTCTTCAGATAAAAAAGGTGTGTGTGTGTGTGTGTGTGTGCGCGCGCGTGCTTCCTGTCTGCTTTCCAAGTGGTTATTCGGTGTTTGTCCTTGAAGAAATTCATGCCTTTTGTGCTCCTGGAGTTTATCCTGACAGAACAGAGATGTCTCTGGAACCTTATGCATGGCCATTTCCTTCTTAAATGTAGTTAGCAAGTATTGCTGACAAAACTTTGTGCCACCAGCCCTGGCCGGGTAGCTCAGTGGGTTAGAGTGTCCTCCTGATAACAGGTTTCTGGTTGGATCCCCAGTCAAGGCAATACAAGAATCATCCAATGAATGCATAAATAAGTGGAACAACAGATCGATATCTTGCTCTCTCAAATCAATAGTCCCCCCCCCCAAAACTGTGTGCCACCTCTGCCAGTCACCAAGGATTAAGAAAAATTGAATATGCAGATTAAGGTGTTGAGATGGGAACTCTGTTATGTTAGTTTTATGTGTGTTAAAAAATGATGAGCCCACCCTAACTGGTTTGGCTCAGTGGATAGAGCGTCGGCCTGCAGACTGAGGAGTCCAGGGTTCGATTCCGGTCAGGGGCATGTACCTTGGTTGCGGGCACATCCCCAGTAGGGGGTGTGCAGGAGGCAGCTGATCGATGTTTCTCTCTCATCGATGTTTCTAACTCTCTATTCCCTCTCCCTTCCTCTCTGTAAAAAATCAATAAAATATATTTAAAAAAATAAAAAATGATGAGCCCTAGCCAGATTTGCTCAGTGGTTGGAGCGATGGGCCAGGTTTGATTCTGTGCAGGGCCCATACCTCTGCTGCAGGCTTGATCTCAGGCCCCGGTCGGGGCTTGTGCAGGAGGCAACCAATTGATGTTTCTCTCTGTCTCTCTCTTCCCTTACAAACTCTCTTAAAAAGAGTCAATGGAAAAAATATCCTCAGGTGAGGATTAACAACAACAAAATGATGAAATAGAAATGACCTCTTGCTCTCACCCATTGTGAAGCCAATGAAACTCAATTTCTAAGGCGTCCACTCTCAATAACAACCAAATGTGTTACTTTTGTAATATTAAAATTGTCCTTCCTCGAGATGGTACTGAATGAGGGAGAATGGAGGGTGATAATTTGTAGCCACTGTTGGATGACCAGACAGGTATTGATGCCTAGGGACAGGTAGCAAAATCTCACATAGCAAGCAAGCCTAAATAGCTGTATATAAAGCAGCCCAGGGAATACGCTTAAAGAATAATAGGACTCGGTAGGCTACACAGGAGTCCCATATTGTAAAGGCCTCTGCAATGTTTCAAAAAAGCATGAGCAGCTATCTTTCCCAGTAAGAAACTGCCCCCTTTAACTTTCTGTGTAAGGTCACAGTAGCAGACTCGAGTTGACAGCCTGTTTTGTTTTTTTCCTAAGATCCCAGCAAAACAACTCAAGAATGCTTAGGCAGCCCACTTTTGAGGGAGAAACCCCACACAACCTTGGAGACAATGTGAGGACTCTCTTAGATAAATGCATCTTTCTCCCTCTCTCCTGGCTCAGGGTATCCATACACACATGTCGTCTCCCTGGTGAGCTATTTGGGGATTAGGGATCCTCTGTCCCTCCTCTGCACATCCAGCACAGAGGTATGTGTTGTTCTTCTAAGTGCAAGATTCTCAGGAACCTCACAAACACTTTCCTTCCTGGGTGAAAGGGTGCCATAGCAAAGAGCTTCCTGTTAGGATCACCTTTATCCTGTAGGAAATTTACTATAGTCTCAACTATTCTCTCCTCATGTTTCTCTTGGTCCTTTCATTCTGGGCTCTTGCTGTGACTAGAAGGGGAATCGTGAGGTCTTGAAGCAGAAAGGGACTTTAGGAGGCATGTAGTATAATTATGGGTGTTTGGAAAAGTGGACTGACATAGTTTAGGTCACATATTATGTTAATGGCAGTGCTGGGACTAGAGCCCCTCATTTCTGATGTCCTTTTATTCATCTATCATCCAGCCACCCATTCATCCAACAGGTATTCTGAGTTCCTTCTATGTCATTGGCTCTCAAGCTTGGCTGTATGTTGGAGTCACCTGGGGAGCTTTAAAAGCTACCATTGCCTGAGTTCCACCCTCAGAGATTCTGATTTAATTGATCTGTGGAGGAACATAAATATTTGCTTTTTTTGAAATATATTGTTTTATACATAAGACAATATATATTGTTTATATATAAACCAATACAGGGGACATATATCCTGGGCAACGCAGTAGTGAACAGTCACCTCATTACTATAATGTTTCTTTATAGAGCACAGTGGCACACAAAAATTTAAAATTCATAAACAAAGAGTCCTTATGTTAAAAGAGTTCTTCCTGAAAATTCTTAATTGTATGCCAATTCATTCTCAAGTAGTAAAAGTTTATGACACACTTTTTATTGAGGGGGAGTGACTATTAAACCTTCACAGGTGATTCCCCGGAACAGCCAGTTTGAGAACCACACCTCTCTGCGCTGGAGATATTGCAGTCACCAAACCAGACAAGTAATTACTGACACAAATTAAACATGTAAATTAATAAGATAATGTTGGGTAGAAATAAGTGCTCTGCAGGAAAAAAAAACCAAACCAGTGTAACGTGATAGGGCATAGCTGAAATCAGAGGCTCCTTTAGATGAAAGATTCTCAGGATGGAGGGGAGACCTAAATCCCGAGAAGGTGCCATGGAAGCGTCTCAGGGGAAAGCACTCCAGGCAGAAGGATGTCTGGATGTCTTCCCTTTGCCCCTCCAAATCCACTCTCATCCCTCACCCTGCCTGCTGCTATATAAGGCTGGCCAGGAAGGACCTCGTCGGCAGGGTGTGGAGCGTGGGCATCTAGGATGTGAAGATCCGGGTGTGGATCCTGGGGTGGAGAGATCTAGGCTATGGGGCCTGGAGAGGAGAATCTCAACTGTGATTCGGTTAAATGTATCAAGAACCTAAAAGCTATCCCTGGATATGATAATTCCACTTTTAGGATTTATGTACAAAGATCTTCATCACAATGTTATCTAGGGGGAGAAAAACCTGGAAACTATGTAAATAGCGCATAAAATGGAAATGGTTAAATACATTATAGTATGTTACTGGCGTAACATCATGCTGCCGGTAAAAATATTCACTGCAGCAGGCCATGAAAGAAAAGGATGAGAGATGAGGCTATCTGAATATTAGCAATGTTTGCCTGTCAAAAAGTCATTTAAAACATTTAAAAGGCGGACTGGAAAAATATTCATTATCTGTGACAAGAGTTATTACAAATGAGGAAAAAAAAATAGAAAAATGAGTAAAAGACTTAATAAGAGAATACCTAAAAGAAATTGTCACTAAATATTTTTTAAAAGCAGATTCTCAGCCTGACATTAAAAAGTTAAAATTAGATACCTTTTTATATGGAAGAAGTAATGTTTTAAGAACATTGAACTAACACCGTAGCCCTCTGAGTCATTAAGTTTTTGCAAGGGTTCTGGAGGGCAAACTGGCAAAGTTAATTTTTCAGCAAATATTCATTGAGGGCCCACTGTGTGCCAGGCACTGAGAAGGGTTCTCATGGGGGGAGAGGGAGTGATGCCGCACCCCAGGGGCATTTGGAGTTTCAGAGTGACTGGGAGGTATTACCAACATCTAGCACCCAACATTTGTTATGGATATTAAGTGTCCTACATTGACTTTGAGTCATAAGAATTGCTCTGGCAAGAGGAATGTGGGAAGATATGATGTCATACCAGTTTGGGGCAGAGATGCTAAGAGCCTTTTATTCTGTGTTTCCTTCACTCTCTTATGTTCTTTCCATCCATCACAAGAACATACCCAAGCAACCACTACACCCTTGCCGAGGCCCTTGAATGAGAACCAGATGTGAGAGAAAAGACCCAAACCCAGCCAAGCCAGACTGATGAGTGGGATATCAGTGTTAATCACTGAGAACTGGAGAGTGTTTGCTAAGCACTGTCATTACAGCACAACCTAACTAATACACAGAACAAGAAAGAATTGTTCCTCCAAATGCCTTACTCCTCTGCCTGAAAAGGGACAAAATGGAGCTATGGATGAATGTGCACAGTCGACACCAAAAATTGTATGACTGTATGTTGAAAGAAGTGCCATTAATGACAAGTTGAAACCTGGGATGAAAGAGGAGCAGGAGCAATAATTTGGGAAGTCAGTGAGAGCTTCTACAAGGACATAAGACCTGGGGTCGAGGAAGAGTGAGGCTCCGAGTGGGGGAAGCGCTGCAGGCTGAAGGACCAGTGTGGGCAGAGCAGGAGGAGTGGGTGGGCCTGGGGGCTGGAGTGCAGAGAGCAGAGGTGGAGGGGCCGGGTCCAGGCAGGACCCTGGGGACCAGCGAAGGGGCTTGGATTTCACCTAAGCACAGTGAGAGCAATCAGGGCTTAAAGAAACGTTATTTGGCAAACATGCTGAGCTACCACTGGAGTCCAGTTAGCCCTTCGTCTGTAGAAATGGATTTGAGTTCCAAATGTCTGCAGT
Source organism: Myotis brandtii (assembly GCF_000412655.1). NCBI lineage: Eukaryota > Metazoa > Chordata > Mammalia > Chiroptera > Vespertilionidae > Myotis > Myotis brandtii. The sequence goes on from NW_005371344.1 coordinate 121,145, forward strand.
GACGAGATTGCTCACGTGCAACTGCCACTGCCGTTCACATTACGGGGACTTGGTAAATAGCAGAAATCGGCAACAGGAGGAAGGGAAACAATGATTCAGGGGACGCACTTCAAAATAAACTGCATTGCTAAAACACAATCCTTTTTATTTTTAATCCTCACCCGGGGTTATTTTTTCCATTGATTTTTAGAGAGAGTGGAGAGAGAGGGGAAGACAAAGAGAAACATCGATGTGAGAGAAACCCACTAATTGGTTGCCTCCTACACAAGCCCTGACCAGGGCCCAGGCCGGGGAGGAGCCTACAAGTAGAATAACATGGAAGTCATCTATATATATACTAGTCTATATATATAAAAGGCTAATATGCAAAGTGTCCCCTCGGGAGTTCGACTAGGAGACCTGGAGTTCGATTGCTTGCTATGACGTATGCTGACCACTAGGGGGCAGCGCGGAACGAAGGCCCCAGCCAGCAGCCGGCAGGTGGCAGCCACTAGGGAACCTACCCATGCACGAATTTTGTGCACTGGACCTCTAGTAAATTTATAAGATTGGCATTTAAATAATCTAAAATTATAAGCATCACCCTAAAAATAATAATCTTAAAAGTATCTAGTTGAATCATTGTATCATCTTTTAAGAGCAGTAAAAAGTAAGAGAAAAATAAATCATAATTACATTAGTAGAGAGAGAGAAAATGATCTTGTTGTAGTTCTGGATCTTCAGAAGTGGACTCAATGCAAAGCGCAATCAACTTGGAAGGTGAATCCCCTCTGTTTTCAGGTTGTGTGGACCAAGGTCTGAATCCATTGCTTGGTGTAGCCACACTTCTTGTTGCCAGTGGAAGATGTGATGGGCCAGCAAAGACCCTCAGTGGAGAGAACTTGTGGGGAGGTTCTTCCTCACTTTCCAGAATGGGAGGAAGGACAGAGAGTCCTCTTCTCAAGAACTACATATGTGGACAAGGAGATGTGCATGAGATTGTTCATGGCAAGCATTGTTAGAAAAACACTAAGAAAAATAGTATTACCTAAATAGTCATCACAAGAATAGACACATAATTTGTGATATTGTTATACAGCAAATTAATATACAGTGGTGAAAATGAACTAGAGTTACATGTTTGAATATGGATAAATATGAAAAAATGTAAAGTTGAGCTTTTAAGAAAAGCAAGTTTCATAATGATTTGCTAGTTTTTCATTCAATGCTTATGGATCCATAAATGTGTAGTGTGAAAGCGTGCCTGGGAATTATTCTCAAGATTCTGGTTTTTCGCCGAAGCCGGTTTGGCTCAGTGGATAGAGCGTCGGCCTACGGACTCAAGGGTCCCGGGTTCGATTCCGGTCAAGGGCATGTGCCTGGGTTGCGGGCACATCCCCAGTGGGGGGTGTGCAGGAGGCAGCTGATCGATGTTTCTCTCTCATCGATGTCTGTAATGTTTTATTTCTTGGGGAAAGACAATCTAAGGCAATTATGCTATAATGCCAATATTTGATAAAGGTGGATGATTCATAGATGAGTAATTATATTTTTATTTTCTGCATATTTTAATTATTTTATAACAAAGATATGTTGAAAATGAGATAAACAAACCAACCACTAAAATGAATTAGAGGCAAGAAAGAAGGAACAGAGGAATTTGACTATGAATCAAAGAAAGAAGATGGTTGGGAACAGCATGATTGATGGAGAATATTTTCATTTGGCTTTTTTTGAAGATGGCAAAGACTTAAATATTTTTTAAAAATTAATTTACTAGTACAGTATAGAAGCCAGTTGAGGGACAAAAAAAAAAAAGATTGAAAATACAGACTTGAACCTTAGAGTATGGCTCTTACAAATCTCCCTCAAAAAACAAAAGAAAACAAAACATGCCCTACCGGTGTGACTCAGTGGTTGAGTGTGGACCTATGAACCAGGAAGTCACGGTTGATTCCCAGTCTGGGCATGTGCCCGGATTGCAGACCTGATCGCCAGTAGGGGGCATGCAGGAGGCAGCTGATCGATGATTCTCTCACATCTGGCTCTCCCTTTCTCTCTGAAATCTATATATATATGCAGCAAAATATGTTTTTCCCTATAGCTCCTCAGGAAAGGACAAGGGCTGTGTGTGTTTTATCTGCATGCTCAGAGCCTGCCTTGCACAAGTGCGCCACGGATGGATGGGTGCATAGATGGCTGGATGGATGATGGCTGGATGGGTAAAGGGGTGAAAAGTGTAAAATGTGGTAGTATTCAAACACTGTGTGCATTAGAGTGGCCACAAGGTGGCAGATGTGACAGTCAATGATTATCTTCAGAGAAGTTCCAATGGTAGCTACAAGTTCTAAGTTCTCACCTAAGTAGGCTTATGTGAGGGGAATATGCTCAGTATTAAGTGGAAACTGTGACTATCTTGTCATCTATTGATTTTGCATTTTGAATATCACTAGGTCAACTTAGTCTTTCCTGGAAAAGGAGCTCTTGGTGCAAAAAAAAAAAAAAGTTTCGTTGACTGAACATGTACGTCCATCCTGAAATCCAAATCAAAATAATGGAAAACTATGATTCTACACGGACAAAGAGAATGGAAGGAAAAACACAAAAGTGCTATTATAACTAATTTGTTAAATTGGTTACATTTGTTACGGTATAAGCAGGAAGCCACTTGGTTTTCTTCCTATTGATCTTTAAAGTTGCTTTTTAAAGATTTTCTTTCTTCCACACCTGGATGATATCTTGTGCAGATTCTAAGTCTCTTCTGGGCACTTTTGTATATTAGAATAACCTCCTTTTTTGATATGAAGAAGTTCAATCTAATCTAGTCTTTAATATTTTATCTAATTCATACCTTCTCCCTTTCCTCGCTTTGGTCTGACCTTGAATTTTGCAAAATGGAAATAAGGGTTCAGGGTCTATTTTTTTTTTCTCCATCACCCCACTTCTTCTTAATCTACTAATTAGTGTTTTTTCCCCACCCCCAGTGTCATGCCAAGGGAAACTGGAATTAGTAGAGAAGAGGAAAATCGTATTTGAGTGGCTGCTGGGCCTAGTGTCGAGGCCTCTGTGTGGCACGTGTGCCAAAACTTTCCCTTTCTGGCGGAGGTGCTTGTGAAGGGTATTTTTTTGCGCACTGTCTTGTGGGACTCCTGGGCTTGCACTGTTCTCCCCACACTCACTTCGGGGAGCACCATGCAGCTGATGTCTCATGATGTTCCCTTAATTCTCCTTCCACCTACTCCTGATACAAGCTCGTTCTGCTAATGCAGAACTCTTGGGTGGAGTCATTTCAAATTCACTTATACTTCGCTGGTTTCCCAGAGTTGTTGAAAAGACTCATGAATCTCTGTGCAATGTAACGATGGAAGTTCAGACCATTTCCACTCTAGTCCCTTCTTTGTTCTACACAGGCATCTCCAGACAGCCCCAGGTGATTAGAAGACACTGATCTCTCTGCCCCTCCACACTTTGTCCAGGTTGCAGCATATCAGGCCCAGAGGCTTCTGCAGCTTAGCAGAAGCAGCCTGGGGGCTGAGTTGTTGGTCTCCACTCATGGCAGTGAATCCTGGATCTTTTTTTTGTGTGTGTGTGATTTCTTTTTAAAAAAAATTTCTTTATTGATTAAGTTATTACATATGTGTCCTTATCCCCACATTACCCCTCCATCCCCCCTACTCATGCCCTCATCCCCTTGTCTGTGTCCATTGGTTAGGCCTATATGCTTGCATATAAGTCCTT
>NW_005371344.1:125902-126455 GCF_000412655.1 Myotis brandtii
CGAACAACCACTTCAAAAATACAACTAAAAGACAAAATGGACATCACCCAGAACCACAGGAAGGCTGGTTGAGTGGAAATTCTACAACTAGAAGGAAAGAGAAAAGCACACTGAGACTCAGAGGAGGTGCGGAAATAAAGTTAAGAGGTAGGGAGTCGCACGCGGAAAGGGCTGGCAACTGAGGACGCGGCGCATGCGGAAAGGGCTGGCAACTGAGGACGCGGCACACGTGCAAAGGGCTGGCAACTGAGAACGCGGTGCATGTGGAAAGGGCTGGCAACTGAGGACGCAGTTGTCTTTTTCAATCGGGAGGGAGACACAAGCTCCCGACTGCTCTGAACTCCAGTTCCGGGCGAGTCTCTGGGGACATCCAGGGAGAAACTGGACTGTCTGGCATCAGTCGGAACTCGACGACGGCTTTCTCTCAGAGGTGCTTGCAGCAATTACCTTGGGACTCTGAGACCTGGGGCCCCTTAGGGCAGGGCTGAGGATCAGCCATAGCTGCTTGCTCTACCCTGTTGATCCCCTGAGACCCCGCCCCACCCAAGCTGTG
>NW_005371344.1:127436-131107 GCF_000412655.1 Myotis brandtii
TCTCCTTTTTTTCTTTTTTTTTTTATTCTGGCATTTATTTACCTTCTATGGCTGTCACTGGAGCTGAGAGCCGGCTTTCTCTCTGAGGCTCGGCTGCTGAAAGCAGGTTTCTGGCCTTTGTTTTCTGTATTTGAAACAATGTTGCGACTCCAGCTCTGAGATCCCGGCTGACTGACAGGAGGTTTCTGGGGTTTTGTTTATCTTCTATAAATGTTACAATGTTTCCAACTGAAGCTCAGAGGCCGGCAAGGCAGGCGGGGGAACGTTGGAGTCCTCTGTCACTGAAGGAAGCAAGCCTCCCTGTTCGCATCAGCTGCCTGGCTGCCGGCCGCCATCTTGGCTGACAGTTAATTTGCATATCTCCCTGATTAGCCAATGGGAAGGGTAGCAGTCGTACGCTAATTACCATGTTTCTCTTTTATTTGTGTAGATGCTGCCAATTTTTAGAAACACACCTAATTAATGGACAAAATTATACACAAATACACAAAAGAATGTGGTAATAGTGTGTGTGTGTGTGTGTGTGTGTGTGTGTGTGTGTGATTCAATTAATTTGGGGGAATTTTACCACTTGTAGTTTACTTTTGCCTAGAAATTTCCAGAGTTTATTAAAAGATGCCCAATGGAAATCTAGCAGGTAATGAATTATCCAGGGTCATATTATTTATAGAAAAATATAATAAACCTGTCAGAAGTGGATTTCTAATTTGATTAAAACAATCCCTTGTGACAAATATTTTAAAAAAATTAAAAAAAAATGAGAAAGGTTGATGCTATACCAATTGAGATTGTATGACTCTAGAGACATCAAAATGTGAGAGCTGAAAGAAAAGACCAAGCACAGAAAGTTTATTTCCTCAATGGGTGGAGATATCTAATTTTAGGACACACTTAGTATTCCTGCCAGATGGTTTTCTGATAGAATAGTACTGGTATACTGAGAACAATTTGAGGGTTGGATCCACCAGTCATGAGCTTGAATCTGGCTCTGCTATACTACCTCATCTGTCTAAATTCATTTCTTAAGTTATACAGCAAGGATAATAATAGCACATATGTCACAGGACAAGATAAATAAGATCAAATAGATAGCAGCAGATATAATTTCCAGTGATTACCAATACATTTTAGCTATAATTATGTGTAATACTATAGGCCTGGTGCACAAAAATTCATGCATCGGTGGGGGGGGAGGGTGGAGTCCCTCAGTATGGCCTGCACCCTCTCGCAGTCTGGGACCTCTTGCTCCTTGTCCGACTGCCAGTTTAGGCCCGATCCACAGCAGATAGGGCCTAAACCAGCAGTCGGACATCCCTCTCACAATCCAGGACCACTGACTCCTAACTGCTTGCCTGCTTGCCTGCCTGATTGCTCCTAACTGCCTCTGACTTGTCCCCTGCTACGGCGGCTTCATCCAGAAGGACATCCGGAAACCCTACACTGGCGATCGAGCCCGCAACCCAGGCATGTGCCCTGACCTCCTGATTCATAGGTCAACGCTCAACCACTGAGCCATGCTGGCCAGGCAAGTAACATCCATTTTAAATGTTCACACTCTCATGTGTAACTCTTAAAAAAACCCCACAGACTGAAGAGTCTCTTGCCTTTTTATTTATTTGTTTATTTGTGTATTTATTTATCTTTATGTATGGGCTAGAGATGGGAGGTGGGCTAAGGCTCAGGACTTGTCTTATTGTCTCATAGTGAGTCTTGTGTGAATGGTCTAGCATCTTCCTTTGAAATATGGGATTACATTTCATTCTGGTCTTTGAGCCTCAGCCAAAACTCCAAATTTATTTTTAAAACCTCATTTAACAGCCTTGTATACTTTAATTATATAATTATAGATATTTACTAATTATAATTAACTAGAGGCCTGGTGCATGAAATTTCATGCACTGGGGGCGGTGGGGGGGGAGGGTGGAGTCCCTCAGTATGGCCTGCACCCTCTCGCAGTCTGGGACCTCTTGCTCCTTACTGTCTTCCTGCAGGGGAGACAGGAGAGGCTCTCACCACTGCCACTGTGCTTGCCAGCCGTGAGCCTGGCTTCTGGCTGAGTGGCACTCTCCCTGTGGGAGTGCACTGACTACCAGGGGGCAGCTCCTCTGTTGAGCGTCTGCCCCCTGGTGGTCAGTGTGCATCATAGCAACAGGTTGTTCTGCTGTTCAGTCGATTTCCTATTGGGGTTTTATTATATAGGATAATAATTAGAATTTAAAAATAAAGTTATTGGGGATTTAAAAATGATAACTGAAATTAAAAATTCAATAGCAGAATTGGAAGATAGAGCCAAAGAAATATCCAGGAGGTCAGACATCCAATAGAAGACAATAGGGGAGGGGTTTTTCAAAGAAATAATAAAGGGGTGTCCAAATTGAAAGGACCCTCTAAATACCAAGCATAATGAATGGGAAAATGAGCCACACCAAAGCACATTACCATGGCATTTTAGAACACTAGAGATAAGGGAAGATGCTAAGATTTTACAAAGATCAGGTCACATAACAAAGAAATGAGAATCAGAATGGCATTTCTCAAGAGTAATATCAGAAGCTAGAACACAGTGGATCATGCATTCAAAATTCTAAAGAAAAAGTATTTTTAACCCAGAATTCTATCAACCAGGAGATAGTATTAAAATATATTTAAATATGCAAAATGTACTTTCTAGTTGTCTATATACAACATTCATTCTTTCTTGTTTTCTTTCTAGCAGAACTGTTTGGCTGAAAAATGTGCTCAGTTAAATGCTCCATTTCCCAGCCTGCCATGCTGATTACCATAGACATGTGACCCAATTCTGAGAATAAAATGTAAGTGGATGTTTTCTAGGAAAAATCCTTCAAAATTGGTAAGACACAGCATACACATTGTTTGCCCTTTTCTGTTGTGTTCCTGCCTGGAAAAGTGACATGAAGCTGGAGTTGTAGCAGCATTTCCCCACATTTCTTTACAAGGTCTTGTTACCTGTACACATTATTCTGAATTCCATGACTTCCCACTTTCTGGTTGTGTTATCTAACTTTGCAATTTCCCCCTAAGGGAATACAATATGTTCCCGCTTTGATCAAAGCTGTTGATTTAATGTGTCTTGTTGGTGTCTGTTTTCCCAGTACCCAGAGTAGGTTTTGAATAAGTAAATGAGCCAAAGAGTGAAGAAACATCCTCCCCCTCTATCTCCTTCCAAGACACGCTCACCCTTCTTTAAGACTTTAGCATTTAATTCATACTTTATTTTCATCACCATCTCTTGCTCACAACTTCCATACCATCAACACCCATAGATCCTTCCAACCTCTGACCCCAATATGCCTTGACTTCCCATGGGATGAACTAAATGATTCACAAGTTCTGTTCCTTTTTGCATCCTTATTTTCTTATCCTACAATGTTTTATTGCCTCTCACCAGAAAAATTACAATCCCACGCACTACCACCAGATTTATCACATCTGAACAACACAGCTCTGACTTAAAAACCAGCTTATTAAAAACTAGAAGCCTGGTGCATGAAATTCGTGCATGGGGGGGTCCCATCAGCCCAGCCTGCACCCTCTCCAATCTGGGACCCTTCGGGGGATGTCCGACTGCCGGTTTCGGCCCGAACCTGGCAGTCGGACATCCCTCTCACAATCCTGGACTGCTGGCTCCTAATCACTCACCTGCCTGCCTG
>NW_005371344.1:131269-157472 GCF_000412655.1 Myotis brandtii
CCCCCTGCCAGCCTGATCACCCCTCACTGCCTCTGTGTGCTGGCCTGATTGCCCCTAACTGCCCCCTGCTGATGGCCAGGTCACCCCCAATTGCCCCCTCCCTGCCGGCCTGGTCACTCCTAACTGCCCCCCCTGCCAGCCTGGTCGCCCCACACAGCCTGCTTGTTCAGTCATTTGGTCGTCCCTCACTAACCCCCCTGCTAGCCTGGTCGAAGGCAGCCATCTTGTGAGGGCATGAGGTTAATTTGCATATTAGCTCTTTATTATATAGGATAGTCTGTGGACTTTAAGTTTCTCCTTCACAATCTAGTCTCAACACATCTTCCTCTCCTAACCTCTCACAGCCACTCTAGATTTCTCACTTCTTCTGCAATCCACCTGGATTTTTTTCTAGTTCTTTGTAATTGTTTATATTATTCGTGGCTGCCTAGAATTGTGCTTAAATTGCCTCCAGCCCACAGCCCTTTCTTTCAACCAATTGAAAATGTGCTCATTGTCCTAGAAGCAGTTCTAACGGCACTTTATCCTATGAAGCATTCCCCAGTGATTCAAGCAGAGTTGATCCTGGAGCCTCTATGACTACAAAAACATTTTGCTATTATGTCTATTGCAGCATTTATTAAGACAGTGAATAGTTACTTGACCATGTTCACTCATTGAGGATGCTCCATTTCTGAAATACTCACAGTCTTAGCACACAGTGCCTGGCATGTAGTATATACTAAAAATTGTTAGATGAACTGAATTGAGATTCAAGGAGCTTTTCCTGACTGTGATTTAAGTCTGGTGACATATGGAAATAGGCAAGGGCAATGCATATCTACTCCCTTAGGAACACTGCCTCATAATTATTTTTAAAGTTTTCTATTTTATCAAAGAGCCTTAGAAACTGCTCCTTTTCAAAGCTCTATCAAAGTATTATTTTTCTAATTAATTATTGCAGAGGGATAACTATTGCATAAATCAATTTTCAACTTAGTTTGATCTTGATCACTAATGAAATAAATTGAAGATCTGTAGCCCCAAAGAGAATGTTTTCAGATGAATAATATATTTTATTTGTCACCAGTCCTCAGGCTCAATTTATAGTGAAATTAACTGAAAGTGGATTGAAAATAATTGTCAGCTCATTGTCAGTCTGCATTTCTAAGGCCCTGAATAGATAGAATGACGAAAGGTAATTTCGTTTTTCTTCGTAATTGCTTCTGAATAATGCCAGAGTTTTGAAAGAGAGCATGAGGCTGTGCATTTTGAAAATTGCAAAGAAAATGCAAAGCTTGGGTTGAATACCAAAAATTCTCAATATGTCAGATGTAACAGAATTAACATTTCTAGGGTTCTTTGCAGTCTGTTCCACTAAAACTGTCTACAACAGATAACATGATTTTAGACTTGAGATATGAAAAACACTATTTTACATGTCAACACAGAGTTAGGATGGGGATCTGAGTTCAATTACTTTTATGGGAATTTCTGAAAGGGGTTAGAATCCAATAAAGTTCTTTTCTTTATAAATTAAAAAAATTGTCAATTATTTATATTACTATCATGTGTTCAGCATAGTGGTTAGACATTTATATAACTTATGAGGTGATCCCCCAATAAGTCTGGTACCCACCTGACATCATACATAGTTATTACAATATTATTGACTATGTTCCCTATGCTGTACTTTACATACTCATGACTATTTTGTATCTGCCAATTTATACTTCTTAAACCCTTCACCTTTTTCACTCAGCCCCCAAACCTGCTTTCCATCTGGCAACCATCAGTTTGTTCTCTGTATCTCTGAGTCTGTTTTGTTTTTTTCATTTATTTTGTTTTTTTAGATTCCACATATAAGTGAAATCATATGGTGCTTATTTGTCTTTCTCTGACTTATTTCACTTAGCATAATACCCTCTGGGTCCATCCATGTTGTCACATATGGTAAGATCTTATTCTTTTTGATGACTTAGTAACGTTCCATTATAGATGTACCACTTCCATTTGTCTATCAGTGGACACTTAGGTTTCTTCCATATCTTGGCTATTGTAAATAATGCTGCCATGAACATAGGGATGCATATATCTTTTCAAATTAGTGTTCTGGATTTCTTTGGATAACTACCCAGAAGTGGAATTTATGGTACTTATCTACACTAATAAAAGAGAAAGATGCAAATTGAGTGTACCTTTGCAATGCCCACCAGCCAATCAGGAGTGAGTATGCAAATTAACCCAACAAAGATGGCGGGTTAATTTGCATATGTGGCCGGGGTGGGGACGGGACCTTGCGTCTTCGCCATGGTGATGACGCAGGTGTTCTGCACCGCCCCAGGTGCTCTGGGCCTCTGGGCAGTGTGGGAAGGCGGAAATGGGCTCCGGGCCGGAGTGAAGACGAAAACGAGGCTCTGGCTGGAGCCAAGGTGGTGCCAGCAGCCAGGGGAAGGAAGGCCCATTCTTGCCCGAATCTTCGTGCATTGGGCCTCTAGTATTTTTAATATTTTAGGAACCTCCATCCGGTTTTCTGGAGTGGCTGCCCTAATTCACAATCCCACCAACAGTGCATGAGGGTTCCTTCCCTTTTCTCCACATCTTCACCAACACTTGTTTGTTGATTTAATCATGATAACCATTTTGCATTTGTCTGATGATTAGTGACCTTGAGCATCTTTTCATGTATATATTGGCCTTCTATATGTCCTCTTTGGAGAAATGTCTATTCACTATGCCTATTTTTCATTAGATTATTATTATTATTATTATTATTATTATTATTTTTGGTGTTAAGTTATATGAGCTCTTTATGTATTTTGGATATTAACCCCTTATTAGATGTATTATTTGTGACTATGTTCTCCCATTCGGTGAGTTATCTTTTCATTTTGTTAATGGTTTCCTTCTCTGTGAAAAACTTTTTAGTTTGATATAGTCCCATTTATTTCTTTTTTCTTTTTTCCTTTGCCCAAGGAGACATACTCCCAAAAGTATTACCAAAAGTGATGTCAAAGAGTTTACTATCTATGTTTTCTTTAGGGAGTTTTATGGTTTTGGTCTTAAATTTAAATCTATAATCCATTTTGAGTTTATTCTTCTATATGATATAACAAAATGGTCTATTTTTATTTTTTTGTATGTATCTGTCCAGTTTTCTCAACACCAACACCATTTATTGAAGAAACTGTCTTTACCCCATTGTATATTCTTGCCTCCTTTGTCATAGATTAATTGATCATATAGGTGTGGATTTATTTCTGGGCTCTCTATTCTGTTTCATTACTCTATGTATCTGTTTTTATGCTATTTTGATTAACTATAGCCTTGTAGTATAATTTTATGTCAGGTAGTGTGATACCTCCACCTTTGTTCTTCTCAAGATTGCTTTGGGTATTTGGTTTTTTTGTGTGGTTCTATATAAATTTTTGGATTATCTTTTCTAGCTTTGTGAAATACACCATTGGTATTTTGACAGAAATTGCATTGACTCTATAGATTGCTTTGGGCAGTATGGACATTTTAACAATGTTAATTCTTCCTTTCCATGAGCACAATATATACTTCCATTTATTTGTGTTTTCTTTAATCGCTTTCTTCAATTTCTTATGTTTACCTCCTTGGTTAAATTTATCACTATTTTTAATGTTTTAAATCACATATACATGGGATTTTAAAAATTTCTCTTCTGATGTTTTTTTATTGGTGTATAAAAATCAATGGATTTCTAAATATTTATTTTATATCTTGTTACTTTACTGAATTCATTAATTAGTTTTAGTAGTTTTTTGGTGGAATCTTTAGGGTTCTCTATACACAGTATCATGTCATTGTGAATAATTACAGTTTTATATGTTCCTTTCCAAATTGGATTCCTTTTATTTCTTTTTCTTGTCTGATTGCTGTGGCTAGGACTTCCAATACTATGTTGAATAAAAGTGGTGAAAGTAGACACCCTTGTCTTGTTCTTGATCTTAAGGAAAACAGTTTTACCTGTGGGTTTGGCATATATGGTCTTTATTATGTCAAGGTATATTCCCTCTATTCCCACTTTGCTGAACGTTTGCGTCATAAATAAATGTTAGATTTTGTCAACTGCTTTCTCTGCACCTATTTATATTATCATATGATTTTTATCCCTCATGTTGTCTGGTTTTGTCATCAGGGTAAGCTGGCCTTATAAAATGAGCTTAGGAGCCTTTCCTTTTCTTGAATTTCTTTGGGATAGTTTGAGAAGGATAGGTGTTAATTCTTTGAAAAATCACCTGTGAAACCATCTGGTCCAGGACTGTTGTTTGTTGAGAGTTGGGTGTTGTTGTTTTTTTTTTTTTATTACTGTCTCAATTTCATTAGTAGTTATTAGTCTGTTCAGATTTTCTGTTTCTTCTTGATTCAGTTTTGACAGCTGTATACTTCCAGGAATTTATCTAATTGTTTGTACTATTTTCTTATGATTCTTTGTGTTTCTGTGGTATCAGTTGTCACTCCTCCACTCTCACTTTAGATTTTATTTATTTGGATCCTCTCTCTCTTGAGGTTTAAGGTTTATCTTGAGGTTTAAGGTTTATCAATTTTGTTTATCTTTTCAAAGAACCAACTCTTGGTTTTATTGATCTTTTGTATTTTTTTAGACTTTATTTTCTTTATTTCCACTCTGATCTTTATTATTTCCTTCCTTGTACTCATTTAGTGCTTTGTTTTTCTTTTACTAGTTCCTTTAGGTGTAAGGTTAGGTTGTTTATTTGAAATTTCTTTTTCTTGAGGTAGGCCTGTATTGCTATGAATTTCTCTTTTAGAATTGCTTTGGCTGTGTCCCATAGATTTTGGGTAGTAGGTTTCCATTTTTATTTGTCTCCAGCTATCTTTTTATTTCTTCCTTAATCTCATTGTTAACCCATTTATTGTATAATAGCATGTTATTTAACCTCCACGTGTTTGTCTGTTTTTCAGCTTTTTTTCTTTGTAGTTGATTTCTAGTTTCATATCATTGTGATCAAAGAAGATGCTTGATATGATTTCAACCTTCTTAAATTTATTGAGTCTTGTTTTGTGGCCTAACATGAGGCTTCTCCTGGAAAATGTTTCATGTGTGATTGAAAATAATGTATATTTTGCTGCTTTGAGATGAAATGTTCTAAAAATATCAATTAAACGCTGCACATTGTTTCTACCTCTTAGAAAACTATAATGTACATTAACATAAGAAACACCTTGAGAAGTCCTGCAGTAGAAAAACTGTAACTTTGACTAAGTATTTCACCAAGGTATTTGATGATAAATACCATTTGATACCTTGTGAAGTACTGCTGTTCCCAAGGAAGCCTGTCTGAACAGATGACTAGATGACTATGCTGGCTGGTTATGCAAAAGTGTCTTGATCTTTATACTTAGACATAGTCCATCCCCTGGGTTATATCGGGGAGAGGAGTACATGCATGATCCTGTGTGTATGTTAGAAACTGACACAGTAGCAATGCTGTTTGGGGCAGAATGGGCAAGAAAAGTGAGGATCCCCTAATGCAAATTGGGAAATAAAGTATTGCTACAGAGAGACCCTCAGTTGTCAACTCATCCAGCAGAAAAGCTGGACATCCACTCTTTTCTAAGTAATCTATAATGTGTCTCCTTCTTGACGGCCCCCCTGTAAGTCCCAGCCCAAGCCCACCTCCTCATGCTTGTCTCACACTGCTCCTTCTGTTGCTTTTTGTGACTCAACCTTTTAACATTCTTTCAGATATTCCAGTGATCAAGCTTTGCTCACCACAACACCTCCTACAGGCTCTTCTCTGTGACCCCTTCTTTGCCACTTCTGACATTTTGGGGGATGTCCTGTAGTTCACAGATCAGATCAGGTCCTCTTGTGGAACACTGTAGTTTCCCTTGGTAGCATGTATTACAAATGATTAATTATATGTGGGGATATTTGTTAACATTTATTGGGATATAGAATGCACCCAGTAGAGTACCTGATCCTGAAGAATGTTTACATGTGTGTAAATCCAAGGAACCACTACCCAGATCAAGCTATAGAATGTTTCCAACATCTTAGAAAGCTGTGACCCTTCCCATGTAAACAATTCTCTTTTCTAACTTTTATCATCATAAGCTAAAAGTTATGTTTTTTTAAATATATGTATTTTTTATTGATATTAGAGAGGAAAGGAGAGGGAGAGAGAGAGATAGAAACATCAATGATGAGAGAGAATCATTGACCGGCTGCCTCCTGCACAACCCACACTGGGGACTGAACCCAGAACTGGGCATGTGCCCTGACCAGGAATCAAAACATGACCTCCTGGTTCATAAGTCGATGCTCAACCACTGATCCATGCCAGCCGGACACCAGAAGCTAGTTTTCTTGTTTTTGGCCTTCTTACAGATGCTTCTTCATTTTGACTATGGGATGGACCTAGATTATTGTATGTAGCTGTATTTTATTTTGATGTAGCATTTCACTGTATGAATGTACTACAATTTATTTATTCTGAATATGTCTTACTCTCTTTCTGTCTATACTATATGGTAAACTTCAGTGAAGCTGCAGAGAATATGTCTGTGTTATTGACTGGAATGTCCTTGGGCCTTGTAAGGAGACTGGCAAAGAGAAGGAACCATACTTTGTGTTGAAAAATGGACTTTTGTGTGTTGTTGTTGTTGGTGTTAATTCTTTTTATTAGGATCAGGACCTGAAACATCACCCAAGGAACTCCTGCTTTGAGCCTCCACTGACTTCCTAACTGCCAGGTCAGTATACTCTTTTCAATCCTCACCTTTTGGACCTCTCTTCACAACACTCTCACTATGGCTTCAATTACCATGTTTCTATGACGGTTCAAAAATCTCTATCTTCATTTGTGTTAGGTCAGGCTTACTTGTTGCAAGTAACAAAATCCTGATTTAAGTTTGATTAAGACTAAAAGGAGGAATTATCAGCTCATTTGTGTAACTGAGGATTCAACCAAGGTGCTGAAAAGCTGTATTTTCTTAGGGGTTCTCTCTATATCTCTCAACTCTGCTTTCCTCCACATTGACCTTGTTCTCAGACAGTCCCTCTCTACATGGTAACAAGTTGGCCATGGGTTGCTCCAATGATCTCACGCTCCCCAGTGCCTCAAGATTCCAGAGGAGGAGGTGAGGTTCCCACAGCTGAGGTGAGGTCCTGGCAGAGCCTGCCTAAGGCCCTCTCTGGCCCCTGGTGGGGAGGGTGGGAGTCCACCTCACCTGCTCCACAGGAAGTGAGCAGGATTGCTATGGCACAGGAAAGGAAGAGTGAGCAGCTAAAGGCTCGGTGGGCTGGGAAGGGGTGGTGAAGGGAAGGAATGTTGCGTTCCTGTTAACAGTTTGATTGAGGAGGTCTGGACCCAGGGCACCAGGGCTTTCATCCTGGCTCTTTAGGCTGCTTCTCCCTTGCCTGCAAAAAGAGGAGGCTGGACTCATAAGGCCTTCTGGCTGCCACAGTCTTTGTTTTAATTCTGTAGATAATGGACAGATAAAGTAGAACCTTTGACAGTGTCTCTGGGCACAGTCAGAGGGTCAGGAGGACCTGCTGTTTAAGCGCATGAGCCCTGGATTCAGATCGCCTGTGTTCGGTGCATGTCCTTCTTCTCGGAACTGCTTCATGGTGTGTGGCCTGTGCAGTCTCGAGGGGTCCCGTGCACAGAGAGCCGCACACGTGACTGAATGCTCTGCTGTCTCCGTCTTGAAATTCTTGATGGTTTTATCTTTGAATTTATGTTTTATAAGTGCAGTCTGACAAGATGTTAAAGCATGTGAATAGAGAAGATGAGCTCAGTATGGGTGCCCACTGTGCCTGTCACCTCATTCCCTTAGCGTTCGCAATGCCTCCTGAGCACAGAGTTCTGGTGAGCCCATGACACGTGGGAGTCAGTGAGACTCAAAGTGCATACAAGGTAAGCATGTTATGTCTGTGATTGACTTTCCATTTGAACCAGAATTTGTTTTAAACGCAGAAAGAAGGCAGGGGCATACTAAGAAACACAAATGACAGGGAACTCCACAAAGTCCTCTCTCATATCATTTCTCCGTATTAGCCAACCACTTACACTGCAAACAATGACATAGAAGAAAAGAATTTTATAATTCCTTTTCCTTTCAGTTCTTGACTCATCAGCAAGCCAAAGGTAGAGAATGTTTCTAGAATGTGCATATATCAAGTGAAATAAAAACAATTGAGTTAGTTTTGTGCAGCATTTCCACTGTTCTGGTAAGAGCAAAATACATTTCTATAAGCTGCAAAAGAACAAACTGTGTAATTTTGGCTCTTTTGTATAAGAATTAAATGCTCTTATATTTGCATTTAAAACTGACATTGTACAATATAAAAATGAATGGTAAATGTCATACTAGTAACTTAAAATAATTATTTTTTGCTTAAACTGATATTAAATAGGAAATAAGAAAATCATAACAAGTTCAGAGACAGATGTAGTACCTTTAATGGCACTTTTTTTATTTTTGCCTTTGGAACAGGAGACCCTATATTTCCATTTTGCACTGGACCCTGTATATTAAGTAGACAAGTCTGCATCAGCAAATTACTTTACCTCTAAGGGCTATGGTTTTCTTAGTTGTAAATGGGCACAAAAATTGCCTGCATCATTGGATGGTCTCAAGGATGAACAGTGCTTGGCACTCAGCAATCACTCAACAAACATGAGCTTTTATCATAAAGATGAGTTAATATAAAGTAAATCAATAGGTGATCTGGTGATCAAACTTAAATTTCCCTCAATTATGACTTATTGTAAACCAAATTAGTTAGCTAGTTTCCTATCTTGTATTTTCCTATGGAGGTTTAATATGAATATTTCACTGTAATTTGTTAATGGACTCACTTAATTGACCACTAGATGATATCAATGAAATTAATCATCAGAAGAGTTTAGACAAGACAAGTAAAGTCAAGAAAAAGATTTTAGGGAGAGAAATTTGTGGATCAAACTTTTCCAAATTCAAATAAAAGCTGAGCGGTATGGATTAAGCTATTGTTCCTGTGAATAAAGAACCCAGAAAAGGTTTTTTTCCACTTCCTAACAACAGATGGCGATGTCGCTAAGCAAATGGACAACCCTGTTCCTTCTTAGAGAATTCCGTGATCAAGTGTGAGGAAGCAAAGCTATAAACAACATATGGAAAACAATGAATATTTTAATTAGGTGGTAATAACGGGATATTGAATCTCTGTCTTCCACCTAACTCACAACAGTGTTATGACAGCTAATTAATAAATGATTGCAAAAGGAATGATTAATTATTTACAGTAATAATTAGAATAGCTTACATGCTTGTAATCATAAAATGGTTTTCAAAAGTGAATGGATGCAAATGCAAAGCAAGTTACTGTTCTGCTGTTGCAAGGACGTTGTGGCGCCTCTTTTAGGAAGATTTCTATTATCATTCCACATTGCCTGAATTTATTAAACAGGTACCATTATGCATTTGTTCCATCCACTTGCATTCCAGCCATGAAATATTAAGTCATATATGTGTATTTTTAAAAGATCTCTCGGCTTACTTAGTTGAAATTATGGACATTCGGGTAAACATGAACGCTTCCTCATGTGGGGAGACTCTTTGGAATGCTCTCAACCATAGAACAAACCCAAACAAAATCCTAGACCAGAGGAATAAAGCCTCCCCCTCGAGTCTCAGTTTCTCGTGTCTGATTCTCATATATAAAAACAAAACTAAAAAAGCAAGTGTATAAGCCCAAACTTCTCCTCCTCCTCCTTCTCATTCCATATTTCAAATCTTTTTGAACTGCCTCATGTCTTCAGGATATAATGAAATCCCTTGCTCTGGAAGGAAGCCACGAAAGATAGATTTCAAGACCTTTTTCTTCCCTCTCTGCTAGTAGCAGAGCTAATGCAGTTTACTTATTAGATGAGTCACCATGGATACTGATGCAGTCAAGCCAAGTCTACCTGAGTGAGGGGAATTGGAGAATTGACTCAATTAACCTCATAATTTAAATAAACAAAGTCTCCCTTGTTTTTGTTTGGGTTTCCTGAATTTTTCAGTTGAATGTCTAATTTTAGTACTGAATTATTAGAGGTAGCGCTTGCCTCAACTCTCTCATTAAATTTGCTGGCAGACCTCTAGGCTTCTTTGCTGTGAAGCATTTTAAGAGCATGTGCCCAAGGCAAATGTATTCCTGTGCTCTCTGTTTTATCATCACAAGCATTTCTACCCAGCACTTGAGTAAAGAATGAGAATAACTCAAGTCGAGGATGAATTATTTCTGAAGGGCAGACAACATTCAGATCTGGAAAGGGTTGCTTAGAGAGACCGTATATTTTCAATCAGACAAAGACATTCATAATACCATGTTCTTCCAAACAAGATGGCCTCCAACATGTCCACGTGTTTTTCCACTGGCTCCTGTCCCAGCCACAACCTGTACTGGAACGTCCAGTAGGGATTTAATGGCTGGTCTTGGCTGCCTCTCCTAATCCTTCTTCTCAGGCCATTTCCCAACTTAGTCAATGTGAATTCCCCCATTTTATTACCTTGAACTTAATGCTGATGGGCATTCGGGGAGGTAGAAGAGCTTTGTAAGATAAGGCATGACTGCTATCTCCAGGTAACACAACATCATATTATTGTTACTTAGTATCCATATTCAGTGTTTTAATTATTTAGCACCTTTTGTCTGAAAGCCACTGTTATTGTTAAGATTCAAAGAGAACCCTGGTGATGGTGATTGTATGGCATGAGCCCAAAATGACTATGATCTTTGTTTCTTTTCATACTGTGTATGTTTGAAGACTGACTGGGCTTTTGCCACTGTTTTGCTCTGTGACTCAGCACCGAAGGCTCCTGTGGTTACCTCATCTCTAATTTCTTCCCACCCTCACAGGAGATAGCTCTGTGGCATGTTCAGAGGTTGAGTATCTGTCTGATGGGACATTTTTGCCACTGTTTTGCTCTGTGACTCAGCATTGAAGGCTCCTGTGGTTACATTTCTTCCCACCCTCACAGGAGATAGCTCTATGGCATGTTCAGAGGTTGAGTATCTGTCTGATGGGACACTATTTTTGTGGGCCGAAGGGCTGAATGACAGATATGGACATTGGATGGACCTGGATTTGAATCTCATTCTTTTTCTTCAATGATGTGTTCCTTGTGAATATACCTTACTTCCCTGAACTTCAATTTTTGTTTCTGTGAAACAGAGATAATAACACAGATCTTGCAGAGTAGTGATTGGAAATAACTCAGGTAAAGTATCTGACATGAGGTTGGGTGTTTGAAGGTGGCCATTATTAGAACTGCTCTCCAGGCAACAGGAGCAGGTATTTTTATTCTAGTACTATTATGCTTCATTCTCCTTTCTCCACCTTCACAGGGCTTTATCCATCAGTTCTTATTTTCTGAAAAGATGTGAGCCCAACACTGTAGTGAACACAAATGGCATGTGCTGCTGTGACTCTGCCTTCAATGACGTGTTCCCTTGTTAAGAAAAGGCATGAAAAATAGTAATAATAATAATACCTAGGATAGACTGAGAATTTTACTCTGTGTCAGGCTTTGTGCTAAATGCTGGATCTCATTGTATCATCATAACAACCCACTAAATAAACAGTCTTATTGTCCTCCTTATACAAGCGAGGAAAGTGGGGCTCAGAGAGGTTAGGAGACTTGCCAAAGGTCAAGGTCACACGGCTAAGAGTGGTAGAACTAGGACTTAGGCTCTGGCCATCCCGACTCTAGAACCTGAGCCTTTAACCGCTCTGTCTCCATGTGCACGTGGTTAGTATTAAGTGGTCCAAACAAGCAGCAGTCTACTTTTGGAAAATGGAGAGATCCCGTGGGGTGCAATTCACCTCCAAGGTTTTTTGAGTCTTACAAGGCTATCTTTACTTTATTTTATTTTATTATTGAAGTATAATTGACATGTAATATTACATTAGCTTCAGATGTACAACATAGTGATTTTATATATGTATACATTACAGAATGATCACAATACGTCTAATTATCATCTGTCACCATACAAAGTTAATGTACAGTTATTGTACATTACATCCCCATGACTTTATTTTCTTTTTTTATTATTTTTTAAATATTTTTTTAAAATTTTGTTTTATTGCTTAAAGTATTACAAAGAGCACCAATCTGTCTCTGTACCTATGAATCAGGTTTTGTTTAGTTTTATTTGTCTGTTTTGTTTTTTAGATTCCACATGTAAGTGAAATTATTATTTTTTTATATCTAAGTAGTAGTCCATTATGTGTGTGTGCATTCTTTATGCATTTATCCATTAAGGGACACTTAGGTTGTTTTCATATCTTGGCTATTGTATAATGCTGTAATGAACATGGGTGCCTGTGTCTTTTCAAGTTAGTGCTTTTATTTTATTCAGATAGACACCCAGAATTTCTGGATTATATGGTAGTTCTATTTTTATTTTCTGAGGCACCTCTATACTTTTTTTCCATAGTGTCTGCACCACTTATATTCCCAACAACAGTGAACAAGGCTTCCCTTTTATCCACATCCTCACCAACACCATAAAAAATTATCTTTAAATGGTAATAGTTAATGGTAAAATGTAACAGTCATAAGAAGGTGAATTAAAAGTTCTCTATGAAATCACATGTCCATCATTTTTCTGCTTGGGCTTATGCCAGGGACTGAATCTTCCCAAGTAATTCACTGCTGGTCAAGGTGTCCCCTGCATCCTGTAATCTCATTTCTCTGACATCAATCATTTGGACCTCATTGTTTAAAGAATCAAGGCATTTTTTTTTGTGCTGAAAGGGATGCCAGGAGTCCCCTTGTCAGCTCCAGAGAGAGGGTGTGAGCTGCTCAGGACGACACAGATGGCCCAGCTAGAAACCGGGCCTCCCGACGGCCACACTGTCTCTTTCACTGTGGCACATTGGGCCCCTGCCTTTTAGGGCCTCAGGCATGGAGGTCCAGGTTTTATAGAGAAATTCTCCCAGCTCCACTTCAGGTGCTGAGTGCATGGCCTCATTTAATACACATTTCCTCCCAGGGCCGTAAGTACTTACCAAAAGACATCATTGGTCAGTCTGCATCTCTCTCATCAAATGATACGCTATTGTCTTGCTCACAAACAGATACAATATACTGAGGCCCCCTTTCTCCTACTGAAAGTCATGCATCCCCCCTCCCCCCTTCCCCTCCCCAATCTGGAGCAAAGTGTTCACACTCAAAATCCTGAGGGTTTGATTAGATTTTAAAGTTGGCCACACACCCTCTTCCTGCCACCCAATGTATTATGTGTTCAGCTGCAGACTCTTTGTTTTGAAATAATGTCTTTATCTAAAACAAAAATTCAGAGCCCGGTTAAACAAATGCATAAACAGGTATCCAATTCCGAGTGACTTCTTCCAAAAGGCGGCCTCCCGCCCGCTGTCAGTCGGTCCCTGCTGAGTTGTTTGATGCATTCACTGCATTTTATATTACTTAATGTGGCTTATGTATCTGCCAATAAATCTGAAACACAGGTCACAGAATATGCAGCTCAAGGAAATCCATAAAGTAGTAGAGAGAGGCTTCACCCACTGCATCCGATTGCCAAAAGCTGAGGTCATTTCCTCTTGCTGAAAATGCAGAGCTTCATAAATTATTTTTATCACCTCCAGAGCCAAGCAAACAGTTTTGCACAGATGCCAAAGAGGTTTCATTGCTTTTTTTTTTTCTCCTTAAGCTGAAAACATTTTTCTCAAGTCTTCTGCAAAATGATTGTGGGTTTGTTTTCCTGGTATTATTTACATCCATGTAAATCTCGGAGCAGACACACGGTTGCATCTGGTCAGGGTCTGCAGTGAAAGAGATGCCAGAGAAGATGCTTCTGACCGAGGCTTAATTACTCCCGTGATTGGGAGTTGACATGGCTTCCTCTACAACATTTTAAAGCAGATGTTAGGTATGCAGAGACAGTAAAAATGAGCAGGGAACATTCAGGGAAGAACTTTATAGAAAACACTACTGAATTAACTTACAGTACATTTGTTAAACATGAGCACCTCTAATAATGACATTTCATTTAACAATGCCCTTTGTCTTTTCAGTTCATCAGTTACCTATTTCGGTAATGAACTGCAGTCATACCATTCTGATTCTCTCCTAATGTAAAGGCTCAGCTCACTTCACTGCCAGTGAAGCATGATGCTATTATTCAGTTCCTGGCTTAGGAAAAAAGCTATAGAATATATCACAATTCTAATTGGCTAACAAATATTAAACCTTATGATTGTTAAGGGCACAAAGTGATTCTGTTTAGCTTTTGATGGGGTTAAGTAAAATAAAGAAAGGGAAACGGTGTGAAGGGGGGGGGATTAGAGTGTATACTTTATGAGCAGTAACCCAAGTATCCATTGAAAAAATATGAGCACACATTATATTTAATAGCTCAAATGTTATCTTAATTCTTTATCAACAATTCATGCAGATAGCTTAATACCAAACATTTTAGGTAGGATTAACAATCTGTGAAACAGAAGGCTTAGCAAATGAGAGATGGAATTTGTTCTAACTGCAGCTGCATGAGGAGGCAAATGTAAGCTCCTGGAAGGCTGGGTCGTGCACGAGACATTCTTTCTCTGCCAAGGAAATGCAAGCAGATTTGGAAAATATTATGGTTCTCGTGGCCCTGATTTATACTTCCCGTGGAAGGTAATGAAGCCTGTGTCCAAACTTATTTCTGTCCCTTTTGCAAAGCTTTGCTGGGAATGAAAGATAGGTGCCTTCCTTGTTTTCCTTTATCCACGTGGCAGAATCCCCTGAAGCACCCCCCACCCCCCCACCGCCTCTTTGAACTCACCAAAACATCTCATTAGTAAAGGCAGGATTCAGCTCACCATAATCTTTCCCCAGCTGAGGCAAAGCCGCACAATTTACAATAGATCTTTGGAAAACTGCTTTTTACTGAGTGCTACTGCATCTATAGATCTCTCTCAATTACCCACAGTAAATTTAGGCATTGTACAAGAGCAAATTTTACAGTCCATGAAGAGATGAAGTGAAATCTAGATGAAATTCATTGTGACAGATTCCCAGTTAGTGCTCTGATGTGTCTGTATTACAGAAGATAGACATTCTATTAGCATGGAAGCTCCCATAATGGACTGTGAATCATCTCAGGTAATAGAGATGCCAAGCAGAATGACTGAAAAGCACTATTGAATTCCATTAGAGCTCTTTGTTTTTAAATCAGTCATTTCTTGTGAATAACCAACTATACACTTCTTGACCCTATCACCAAGTGATAATTGTGGACTAATATTACAACACATTAATCTGAGTTACTGTGCAATTAGCGTTCCGGGCCCAGGCTGATTTGGGCTTTCCTAAATGCAAAGGCCTCCTCCTCGGGACACGGGAACTTACATTACAAATATGCAGTGTCAGAAATGGGCTCGCCCCTGATCTCATTTTTAGTTCTGTTTCAACGTCACTGGAATGGTTCCTCGGACATACTGGATACAAGGATTTTGTATTGTGACTTGTGACTTCCCGCCCTTTTCCTTTAAAGATTTCCCCTGCCCCAGATCAGACATCCAGGGGGAAATAATCATCACAAAGGTAAGTCTATAAGGAGATACTTTTAAACAAGTCAGGTTAGGAAGGGTTTTTTTGTTGTTGTTTGTTTGTTTGTTTTTACCTTAAATGTGTAGCTAATCACTAGGAAAAGAAAGAGCTGCATAAACAGCCCCACCTAATCTATCAATCAAGTATGATTGATCAGACTTAGTAATTACTGGGATAATGAGTACAGGGTTTGGTTTTGTGCAGTATTCTGTAGCCTTCAGGATGCCTGCATAATTACCACTTGTATAGTAGATCGAGTTATGTGAATTATTCTATTCAATTATAACATAAACACGAAGCACTTAGAACAGACAGCCCGAACAGCACACATTTCTTAATTCAATGCATTTGATAAAAATGCAATAGCTTGTCATGAGGCAAGGCTGTTTTTGGCCAAAAGCTCTGAAGCTAACGTATACACATTGAAACCAGAGCAAATCTCCCCTGGTGTCTAGTGTCTCCCACCTGGTGTACAAGGCAGGAGAGAGGTCGTTTTGAACGGGAACCAAAGTATCCAAAGTGAAACAGCGTCAGTTGAGTCACTTCAATATTCTCCCGTAAATCCCCGGGGGGCAACTTTATAAAGAGACGACTTTACATTTTCTGTCTGCGATCATGTATTTTCACGTGGATGTGAAAATAGATTATCCTCATAGTGGGAGGACCCGAGACTACCGCCTCAACGCGAGGCTCTCCTTAATGTTGTAATGACAGGTGTAAGATTAACTTTGTTAGGTGTCTAGCCACTCATGCAAACTAAATTAAATTAATGGAACAAATTTCTCTCATAATTAAGATAAAAATTCATGTCAGCTGTAACCTTGCTGTACACTAATTATATACAAATGATTTATCATCTGCTTTGCCCAGAATATTAATCCTTACCTCATTGATAACTGCAGCCAGTGTTAAGAGATGAGAGTTGATTAACTATGACAGATTGGGCAACCACAGCCCTCGGTGCCAGCACAACCGGTGAAACCAATAAGTAGCTGTCCGTGTTTAAAATGCATCCCCATGGAAACAGATGCATGCTTAATGAAGGATACTGATTATTTTCAATAATGACTGATATTGGAACAGTGGGCAGAACTGATCAATAACAATTAACCACTTAGTCTGCTAAAGACATGGTTAGAGAAAACAGGTTATTTACACATTAGTAGAACCTTATTCAAAGACGAGTCCTCCATAATGTCTCTATGCTATACCGTTTCTGTCTCTTCCTGCCTGGGAGGGGCTCCATGGTGGAGGGATGGTGATGTGCCAAGCACTTCCTCTTGTCATCTATTTATTTATTTATATGGAATTTATTGGGGTGACATTAGTCAATAAAATTATAGGGTTCAGGTGTACAGTTCTATAATACATCATCTGTATATTGTATTGTGTGTTCACCACCCCAAGTTAAGCTGCCTTCCAACACCATTTATCCCCCCTTTACCCTCTTCTACCTCCCCTACCCCTCTTTCTTTCTGGTAATCACCATACTGTTTTCTGTGTCCATGAAATTTTTTTTTTGCTAATCACTTCACCTTTTTCAGCCAGCCCCCTAACCCCACCCACTCTGAAAACTGTCAGTCTGTTCTCTGTATCTATGAGTTTGTTTCTATTTTGTATATTACTTTATTTTGCTCATTAGATTCCACATATAAGTGAAATCATATGGTACTTATCTTTTCTCTGACTGGCTTACTTCACTTAGCATTATACTAGTACTCTCCAGGTCCATCCATGGTGTCGCAAAAGGTAAGATTTCCTTCTTTTTTACAGCCGAATAGTATTCTATTGTGTAAATGTACCACAGTTTTTTTATCCACTCATCTACTCACGGACACCTAACTAAAAAATGGACAAAGGACCTGAGTAGACACTTCTCCAAAGAGGACATACAGATGGCCAAATAGACACATGAAAAGATGCTCAATGTCACTAATCATCAGAGAAATGCAAATTAAAACCACAATGAGATACCCCTCACACCTGTCATACTGGTTATCATCAATAAATCAGCAAACAACAAATGTTGGCAAGGATGTGGAGAAAAGGGAGCCCTTGAGTACTGTTGGTAGGAATGCAGATTGGTGCAGCCACTGTGGAAAGCAGTATGGAGTTTCCTTCAAAAATTAAAACTGGATCTGCCTTATGACCCAGCAATTCCTGTTGTCTCTTAGTGCCTGCTTATGAAATGAGTGATGGATGTTGCCAGGGGTTCTTTGGATGCTCTCGAGATAGCTGCCAAATGTATCAGGGAAAGTCCAAAAGCAACTGTGACCATGAAAGTAATATTGCTTTGTAGGGATTTGGTGTGGTGGAAAACTTTAGTGCCAAGGCGTAACTCAATTGTACAGACAATTCCTTTGATCTTTCATGGTATGCTCTTTTATTTAATTTCAAAGAGTCCAAGACGAGTTGTGCAGTTATTTAAGGAAACTCTCTGCTTTGGACCCCTGTCATACTGGTTGGAAAGGGTTTTAATAACATAAATTTAATAATAGATATGGCTTTCAAAGCTATTTGAAAATTTGCACTTTTATTTTGTATTAATTTGAATCACCCCAGGAGTCGAGATTTTGTAATGCTAATTACTAATATAGACTCCCAAAATCCCTGCCCTGGCAGTCAGCTTGGAGAAATCCCAACTCCCTGGGCCAAAAAGTGTTAATAAAAAGTGATTAGCTACTTAGGCCAAGTCATATTATAATAATGCATTATATTTCCCTTGAATGGATTACGTGCATTCTCATTTCTCTGAATAAGGAAAATGGTTGAGGGTGATGGAAATCAGGCATTTTAGCTGGCATTGTTACTAAAAGAATGAAGCTTTTAAAAATAGGAGAATGCTTCTTTCTTTACACTGCTTAGATTTGAAGACTCTAGAGCTGAAAGTGCAAGTAAACAGAAACCTACTCTGCATATTTGCCAGTCTAGGTCATCTAATTGTTCTGTTTTGCAGACCTATGTGTAAACCCATGTCAGCAGCCAATCCTACTCTACCATGCTATACGTGTGTTAGAAGTGTTAAGTTTAGGTAAAGAAAAGAACATAGCATTTTGTGTCCTTTGGCCCCGTGGGATGGAGATTCCTCACTGAAATCATCGGCCACAGGGTATATGTGGCTGGGACTCCATACGGATACTAATTAATCTGGAACAACACGCATGTGGCTGAACAAAAAATGGGTCCTAAACACCCCAAGTCAAGCGCAGCAAACAAGAAATAGGCTGACACATTTCTATCAGGAAGGCAACCAGAATGTCAAACTCTTGAATGATACTGGGCGATCTCAGCTCTGTTTTATCATCTCGGTAAATAAATCTAGAGATGATAAACAACCATAAATACCTGTAAAGAATGCTCCATAAAAATCAAATCTTAACTGCACCCACATATCCCTCCCCTATCACTCCCTCCTCACAAAACAAACCTTTTGCTAAATCTCTGGGTGGAAATAGAATTATATTTAACACAAAGATAGTGATGATAATATCTTTCTACCTACAAGGACTAGAGTACTGGAAGGAAATAAGACAACATTCTTAGGGTTGGGACTCGTCAGTTTATTTAGCTGTCCTTATTGGAGTATCTGTTTATCATCTTTCCAAAAACACCATGATCTGATCCCAGTGCCGAGGACGTCAATCCTTACTGCAACTAAAACAGTTCTACCCCAACCCTGGCTGGAAATGCAGTGGAGGCAATTACCCTTTCCCTATCCTCTGAACAACACAATTATTGGGAAGATAATAAGATTATTCAGGCTTTTGCTTCTTAAAATTATACTGAGGAACACCAACGGAATACTGTTTCTTAGGCATTCATCTTTAAAACAAATAAGGGAAGTGAAATGAGCTAACGAGGACCATGAGACAGAGCCACAGATACATTTTCTCACTTGCCTAATGAGCAAAGTGACAGACAGTGAAACAGTTCACACTTGAGTAATTCTCTAGTCATCGGCAACTGCACAGGGCCCCTCCTCCCAAGCTTCGGAGGGGATGGAGGGGAGCGGTAATAAATAGATCCTGGCTCTGCTGGCCAGAATAAGTTATCACAAAGAGAGAGGTCTTGGGGTACGCTCCCTGAGGAAATTTAACTAGAAAAAAAAAGAGTCCATTAAAGGCATCTTCAGCCATACATTCAATTAGAATTAAATTAAAACAATGGGAAAAAGAATCACCTGCTCCTCATCAGGGCCTCTGCCTGAAGGGGGTGGGGCGGCTAAGAATCTGGAAGGCAATGACCCCTCCCCACTGAGGTCTCACCCTGCTTTTCAATGGCCTCCCCTTGTCTGGGCCTCACTTTCCTGCAGGCTTGTTTCAGGGCAAAGAGGGGAAGGTGGGAGAGGGGAAGTGCGGTCTAGGCTGTGGTGGGTGGGGGTGGGTTGTATGTGTGTGTGCATATGTGTGTTTGTGTGTGTAAGAGACGGTTAAAACTAATGTTTTTACTGACTATTTTCAGGGGCCTAGGTGAGAGCTGGGAGGCAGGGTTCTTAAAAATCCACTTCTTTTCCTGTTTGAGGAAAAGGAACTAAAACTTGCTCTATACCAACTACATGCTAGGCCCCTTTTATCTTTATGTTATCCCCATGCCGACACTGGGAGTGGGCTCTGTGCTATTTTAGCCATTTTACAGGGGAACAAACTATGCTAAGCAATTTGCTGAGGCTCACATGACCAGTAAATGGAAGCACTAAGATTCAGATTTCATGTCTACCTGGCCCCAA
Organism: Myotis brandtii; assembly: GCF_000412655.1. Lineage (NCBI taxonomy): Eukaryota > Metazoa > Chordata > Mammalia > Chiroptera > Vespertilionidae > Myotis > Myotis brandtii. The sequence continues at coordinate 151,557 of NW_005371344.1, forward strand.
AGCCCACGCTCTTTCCACTCAAAATCTCATCGTTCTCACCAGGAGACTGATGGAGGAGAAAGACTTGAACAAGAAGCCAGCCAGAGAAATGCAGGCAGCCAGTGGTCCTTTTAAACCATGAAAACTGCCTAGAAAATTAGTAATTCTTTGACCCATGGGTTGAGACTTATAGTTCTTTCATTTCAATTATTTTATTTACTTTATGAAGACTGTCCCCAGTTTATGGAGAGTGAAACAGAGGTCCAGAGAGTCTGGAAACGTAGCCACAGGCCACACAGGTCGGAGGGGTGAGGTCGGGACCAGACCAAGTTCCCTGGGCTCCTGACACCACACACACTCACCTGTCTGTGCAGAGAAGACGGTTTGTTGATGTGCAAGGAACGCCTAAAGCTGATGCAGTGTGATAGGAACGGGGTCCTGAAAAGTGGGGTGAAGACTCTCTGTTACTTCTCTTTTTTTAAAAAAATCATTGGTAAAGAAGCAGTACTTGGCACTCCTCTGACTGGATTAGTGTTTGGGAAAAGTGTACTCCGAGGAGTTTCACCTTGTTTGCATGAGATAGATGCCTTAAACCAAAGAGGGCTGGGTTGGTTAAAAGGAAGAGGACAAGTAATGCTTAACATGTTGGATTCAGTCAAATAAAGAAGGAATGGTTTTGATCTTATCAGAATATTGGTTGTGAACCTATTGGTGCCCACTATTCACTAGGTGAAATACATACATGATCTTTAATCATAATAGCACACTAAGGGTGTGTGTGTGGGGGGGCACTATTATTATTCTCATTTTACAAATGAGAAACCTGAAGGTCAAAATGGCATGTTTCTTGCTCATCCCTGCCACTCTCTCCCTGGGTCCTGGCAAGCTGGTGTGACTCAAGGGCCAAAGCTCAACACGGCAGCTCCCAGGGTACCAAATATCCAATATGTTCAGTCCTCAGCCATTTGTTTCGATGTCACTTATATCACACGTACATATGGCTTAAAACCTGTTTGAAATACTTAGCACATTCTGTATCTTTTTATCTTAGTGTTTTAATTACCACACTGTCTTTGAAGCTAGTGCAGGCCGCCGGTTCTGGCACTTAAAAGAAAGCCTGTTTAACATGGGCCAGTGCTCCATCTTTTAGAGGTTCCTTACTTTATTCAAATTACTAATCATTTAGAGCGTCACTAAAAGCCGTTCTCCCTTGCTCCCCATGCATGCTTAACCTAATTAACTATAAATGAGGAAAATGCTATTCGCATTAAAAGAAAATGTTAACCTATAAATTATCCCCCTCTTGCCAGTGAGGCCACGGACTTCTTCAGAAAGCCCAGTTGTGCAGCAGGCTCCGTCTCTGTGCTCCCCACATCCTCCCGCACTAGAATGGACCACAGAATCTGCAGTTCATGGTGGGTCCTTTCCTCTGTATTGACTGTAACGCTTCTATAATTTCACAAATCATCCCTCTTGGTGTTTGCTTAAATACTCTCAGGAAGCCAGAGTAGTAAAGTGAAAAACCTCTAAAGTGCCCCCAGGAGTCCCCTGGGATAGAAAAATCACAAGTTATATCCCAGACATGTCCCCAGTACAGGAAATCCTGAGCACCACCTGCCCCTATAAACAGATCCAGCCATAGGAAGCCAGGAATGTCTTGTAAGACTCTCAGTTCAGACCCCAAAATATTCTACCTCTGGCTGACCCCACCCAACCCCGCCTCATACTGCCTTCATTCTGAGCCACTGCGTTAGATGGGTCAACACAAATGGGGAAAGGTCTTTTCAAAACTCTTGTTAGCAGAAATGCCCATAAACACATTAGTCTGAAAGCCCAGGTTAATTGATCCAATCAATCCCAGCTTTAGCCATTGAGAGCTGAGGGCAGGCCTCTGGCAGAACAGAGTCTGGAGCAGGAAATTGGTTATGGGGCCTCTGGCTGGGCATGCAGATCATCCCCGGGGAAGCTCTTGGGGTAAGACCTTGAGCAGCTAATGGACCCAAGTGCCAGGGGCAAAGCAGTGAGGACAAGGGGCAGCAGTGCCCAAAGCAGAATTGCCCACTCTTCAACTTGGTTCATAGTGGTCCCTGCTTTTAATCCATGTGATGTGTTAGGTTAGACAACTTTGAGGTTGTAGTAATTTGGGAAATACAATTGGTATGAACAGTTCCTGATTCTCTCTTCCATGACACCCTTGCTCCTGTTAACCTTTGCTCTGGTTGTAGAGTTCATAACAAACCCCAGTTCATTCATGTAGCCCTGGGGAAACTCTAATCTTTGGGGGTGTTAGCAGAAGGTCCCTGCTCCTGGCTCACTGTGGGTTTATACCTCAATTCCCACCCTGGGCTCTCTGGAGGGAGTGGTGGAGGCTGTGACCAGGCCACTGGGGGATGCTGAGTCCAAGCAGTTTTACATCCACATGTGCAGTCAATTCTTGATTATCCACACCAATGGTCTGTGACCCGGGCTCAGGGAATCCCAAATAATTGACAGTTCAAAAGGATTTCTCTTTGATTTTAGAATAGGCTCTGATTTTTTCTGACTGTAGGTCCCCTTCTTCCACTATGCTTTTCCTGGTAGGATGTTAAGAATCATTTAAGTTCCTTTAGCCTGGCACTTGGTCTGAGCAATGGCTTGAAGTCAGCTTCGGGTTGAAAATTTGCCTACTCCATAGACAAATGATTCCCTTGCAGGCAGTTGAATTTGACAGTATCATATATTGCATAAAGAATAATCTGTCTAGGCCAGTGTTGTTCATTCATTTATTCATTCATGCATTTAACTCACATGCATTGAGCTCCTACTGTGTTCTAGGCACTGTACTATGAATTACGGATATAGAGATGAAAGATTGAGCCCCAGCTCTTGAGGGATATACATGCTAGTGGGACTTAATGGGATAATTTCTAGTATCTTCCTCTGGACCTGCATGTGCCCACTGCATATTCATTTATCACTCCCATTTCCAGCTTAGCATCTATCTAAGCTTTCATCTGAGAAGTGTCAGTATTTGAGGGGAAGAGATGTAGGTGATTTCTAGGTAGGGCAGGGTCTCCCAGAGACAGAAAGAACCCAGACCACCTCATTTTAAAGGATTTAGACATACTAAAAATGAACAGATGGCAAAACAGCTACACATATGTGGTAGATTTAAAAAGTTTACATTTTAAAAATTAATAGCTTAACACCTTGAAAGTATAGTATCAATATAACTTTATTTGGAGAAAATGTCAAAGGTCTAAATTTCAGGCCCTTTATGAATGTGAGATCTGGCTCCTCTCCCTGTTATTCCCCACTCACACTTCACCTCTGCCAAGAAAAACCCGAGTTGGCGGAGGGCAGTCTAAATAGGGCTGAGTGGAGTTATTTGAATGCTCAGAGGAACCGCTGTAAATATAAAGCAGTTGGTCCATGGCTCTGTGCCCTCTGGTCACAAGGAATAGTTCTTAGCAGGGCAGACACATCTTAAGTACTTTGACTCAAAAGGCATCAAATCAAGTTGTTTCTACAAAGTTGGCCTGTTCCCATGGCATTGGAAGATCCTGATAGAGTACTTGGCTACTAGTTATCTCTTCCTGGTATCACCTTCTTTTGCTGCCCTCCACACACACTAATATCAACCCCCAGTTCTCTTCTCAAAAAGCCCACTTATGACAATGCAAAAATTGAGGTTAAGGGTCAGAGGTTGTCACTCACCTTACATTTTTTATGTTTGTGAAGATAAAACAGTAAAGAGAACACTAAACCACTATCTGGTGACATTTCACCCGTTTAAATTAGTTATGATGGGTGCTGTGTGATTTATTTTATCTTAACACTCATGGCTTAGGAGCAACTTTGCAAGAATTCCCTATTGGAGAAGATCAAAGAGATGCTTGTAAATTTGTTTTGCAGATAATATGCATGCTAGGAGGCAATGGTCTCTGTGTCTTGTACTCTATCTGAATGTTCAATGTTTGTTAATATTACCACTCAGAATTATTAACTTCCACCTCCAAGATCCTGGGTCCCCTGTGGGTTCAAAAATGCAGAGTAGTTTCCAAGGTGCCTGAGATGGAAAAAGCCTTGGGCTACTTTCATGGCTAATTTGTTGTATTTGGAATATCTGTCCAGTAGCCAGGTTTATGGCCTCAGCTCTGCCCAAGATCCTGTTCATACACAGCTTAGCCCTTCACTTCCTGGCAGAAATGGGTGTCTCATTTTTTTTTTCCAATTTCCTTCAGAGTTTCCAGTGCTTCCTTAATAAAACCTCTCCTCCTCTCTTGTCTCCTACATTAGTCTTTCTTTTCTATTCTCAATACCTGCTCTCTTCATTTTTCCAACAGGAGTGATTCATGTTACACAGATTAGAACTGAAATTTCCCTGGTTCCTAAAAAGACATACAGAAGTCAACCATTTAATATTCATATTTCCTAAAGGAGAACTTGTGGTTTAGAGACATTATCTTGGTGTGTTTGTGTGTAAGGTTTGTGGGTAAATCAGTGAGAATCACAGGTGGGATGCCAAAGGAAGACCAACAGGAATAGAATTGTGGTTGTGGCTGAAGAAGCAGAAGTTAAGGGAAGAAAATCTCATTAATCCTGCTAGTTGGGAGGCATGAAGTTAGTACAAGCTTTTATGAGGTTGAAGTCAGGGTCATTTTATAAAGAATGTGATAGTTTGCTATTCTTTGATGGAAAAAACTCATTGTTTAAATACGAGCTAACATTTAACAAGCATTTCTTATGCCAGAAACTAGATAAGTGCTTTTATAATTGCATCTCACTCAATGTGGACAATGCTTCTATGATTAGGACCTGTAATAACACCTGTTTTGTACAGGTAGGAGGCAGAGAAGCTAAGAATTAAGCTTCGGTATGTGTGACTCTAGAGTCTGAGTGTTTGACCATCACATGCTACTGGCAGAACTCAACCTTAGGGCAGAGGGGACAGGATGACAGTCTAACATCCCTTTTCCTTAAATCTCATGATTAGAAGAAGGCAACTGGGATTAATAATGCAATCTGGGATTACATATTGCTGGGTAACAAATCATCCCAAAACTTACCATTTTATAGCATGTTGTCATTTTGTGCTCAGGAATCTAGGCAGGGTTAGGGCAGTTCTGCTCAGAGTAGTTTTGACTTAGGTCACTCAGTGGTATTCAGTTGGTGGGTGGGCTGCCTAGAGGCTCCAAGACCACTTCCATTGCACGCCTGCCACTTGGCGAGGGTGGGTGGAAGGCTTTGTTTAATTGAGACTGTAATCACAGACTAGTGGTCATGCTTCTTTTTTTTTTAAAATATATTTTTATTGATTTTTTACAGAGAAGAAGGGAGAGGGATAGAGAGCCAGAAACATTGATGAGAGAGATCAATCAGCTGCCTCCTGCACGCCCCCAGTGGGGATGTGCCCGCAACCAAGGTACACGCCCCTGACCGGAATCGAACCTGGGACCCCCGAGTCCACAGGCCGATGCTCTATCGTTGAGACTGTAATCACAGACTAGTGGTCATGCTTCTTATATGGCTACTCAGGGATTCCTGAGAGAGTACTCCAAGATACAGAAAGTGGAAGCGTCCAATGTCTTAAGTTCTGGGCCTAGAGTTTGCACAACGTCACAGTATTTTCCAGAATATTGAAAGAAAAGTTCACTCTCACTAACTCTATCCCATGCATTCCGTTTGTATCCATCTCCAGGCTCCTGCCCCCTCCTTCCCTAGTCCTCTGAGATTACCTCCATGAGGTCACTAAAAACCTCCTCATAACCAAATTCAAAGATTATTTTTTCTATTTGTATTTTATGTAGCTTTTCTGGCACAGCTGACTTTCCTCAACTTTTCTGAAACTCTCCTCTCATGGTTATTCACAGTAGCTTCTCTCCCTCTGCCTTCCTTTTATTATTTTTTAAATTTATCTTTATTGTAGAAAGTATTACAGATGTTCCCCTCCCCTCC
>NW_005371344.1:157978-181053 GCF_000412655.1 Myotis brandtii
ACCCCACTCCCGTCCCCTCCCCAGGCTCTCTGCACTATTGTCTGTCCATGGACTATACATATGTGCATATACATTCCTTGGTTAATCTCTTCCCGGCCCCCTCCTTCCCTCTGAAATATGTCAGTGTGTTGCCTTCCTTTTAAATGTTGGTGGACCTCAGGGTCCAGTTCTTTGTCCTCTTGTCATTATTCTCTACCAATGGCTATATACCAGGGACAATTGTGCTTCTCAGAGATAATTGGGAAAGTCCAGAGACAATTTTGGACATCACAAGTAGAGTGCTACTGGCATCTAGTGGGTAGAGGCCAGCGGTGTTGCTAAACATCCTACAATGCACAGGACAGCACCACACAACAAAGAATTAATTATCCAGTCCTGTCAGTAGTGCTGAGATTTAAAAAAATTGGTGCTGAGATTTAGAAACCGTGTTGTAGTTTTAAAGAGAGGGCACCGGAAAGAGGGTGGATCTTTCTAGCTTCCCCTTCTTGGGGAGCTATCTCTGAAAAGGAGGCTCCTTCTTGACTGACAACATGGTATCGGGCAAGGCTTTGTGGTTGATGCATCTAGGTTCAAACCCTAACCTCCTGAAGTGGAGATCATAATTTCCATTTTGTGGAGTTGTCTTGGTGACCAAATCAGATAATCTCCATAAAATACCAAGCACACAGTAGGTTCATAAATGTTAGCCCTTCCCTTTAAATTACATGACAAAGCCCCCTCAAGGCTGGGCTTAGCTCCTCATTTAATACTTAGGAGCTACCTACTACATAATAAAAGTTGAGTAAGTATTTGCAGGAGGAAGCGTGAATAAACTAGCTACGTCACCTCTGTAAGAGGATGGTTGCCATGAGAATTCTTTAACTAGAGGTAGTTTCTCTCCTTCTGTTCTTGTTGGAACAAAGGTTTAGAGGTGAGTTTCATAACTCTAATTGCATGTAGCCTAGCCCTATCAGTATAATAACCAGTGAGGTTTTAGGAGGCTAGGTCATTGGCTTGGCATGCAGCCCTCCAATTAAAGGTCATGTGACTGTCCATAATATAAGGCAATAAACACAGACAGCCTTACTCTCTTGTGGTCACAGCAAAAGTAGTAGAGGAGAAGAATAAATTCAAAGGTCTGTGTGGTACCTCTTGGTCCTCAGTATTGATACTAACGTAAAAGGAAAGGTTTGCATATTTGGTAGGTCTCTCTCCTTCTACCCTTTCGGTGCCTATGAAGAAGGCATCAACCTAACTTTTTTTCTGAAATTCAAAGAAAGAATCACGATTGAGACTGCCCCTTGGGGATTTTCTACAATGTGAATGACTGGCCTTTAACATCTCCCTCTATGCCCCTGTCTCATTCTGATTCGTTCTCCATATGGTCACCAATGTAAGCTTGTGGAAAACCAAATCTCATGCTCTATCTTACTTCCTGTTCAATTCAGGATAAAAACAAAATTTCATGACATGGCATATAAACCCCCACGTGGCTAGGCTTCTTCACCCTCTAGGCTTCCTCCTTCAGACTTCAACCCCTTCCCTGACCATGTCAAAGCTTCCTCACAGGACCGTGTCTCTCTCCTTTATGGCCATTGGCAAAGTTGTACAATTGTTTATTTGTTAATGTCCTTGTGTGATTAACATCAGTCTCTCTCTCACAAACTCTTTGCTCCATAACAGCAGGTATTGTGTTACAGATGCTGTCTGCCTATCCCCAGAGCCTGTCACATAATAGCTGCTCAGTAAATACTTCTTAAATACATGAATAATTAAGCAAATAGATGATATCATTAGTGGACATTATTTCCCTGCTTCAGCCGAGGACCCAAACCCACTTTTAAAAAAAGATGTTGCCCTGACCGGTTTGGCTCAGTGGATGGAGCATTAAAAAAGATGTAGCTACTATTTCTAAACCAAAGAAGATGTGAGATAGAAATGGAACAATTTCATTTATGATAATGTGTAATATTAATATGTAATTAAATAATAGAACAATTGTACCTATTAGTTAAATCTTAGAATTTATTGAGTGCCTGGTATTATGTTAAAATAACATAAAATGGGGGTAAAATCAGACATGGTGCCTTTCATGCACTATCCTTTTCAATAGCCCATTAATTAGGTATAATTATTTTCCCATCTTATAGATGAGAAATTGTGGGAGCTTAAGTAAATTGCTCATGATCATATATATAGCCAGTAAGTTGTTGCTGATAGCGCAGGAATCTGAACTCAGGAGAGACTCCAAAGTTGTTAACCATTAAATTGTTTAATTTTTGAAGACAACAGATTATATGTAGCTAGTGCAACAACCTAAGAGATAATATCTCTCAGCAAATGCTGCAGATACTACTAGATCTCCCCAGCACCCATAGTAAATTAAGCATCACTGCATGCCAGACACTGTTTTGGGTGCTATTGGTACATTTTCTCTAATCTTTAACGTGATTCTACTGGTAGGTGTTATTAGCCTCACTTTACAGGTGAGTTAACAATGGCTCAGGTAGGAGAAAGAGGCAGGGAAGACGGCAAAAGCAGGTGGGATACTTGAAAACTTTCCAGCTCCTAAAGTCTTTACAATATAACTTTTAAGTTGTATTTTAAAGGCAGGAAAACCTTTTGAATTCAGATTCAATAAATCTGGAATTTGTAACATTGAGACACTGAATCATGGACTTTTATAGCTGAAAAATACCTCAGAGACACCTAGCCTAAGCCCTTCATAGGGCTTCTGATTGAGTTTAAAATTAGATAAATCTTAGGTAGCTCAAAACTTTTATTTTATTCATATAATGTTATGATTTATAGACCAATCACAACTTGCGGTTTTACAAGCCTACTCAATTTAAATGAATTAGTAACCACTTCACTAAATTTATAACTACACCAGTATGTAAGAAAAGTGTAATTCTTTACAAATATTTTACATTTTTAATAGTTACTAATTTAGATAGGAGGTCACCCACAGGGTTCCTCTTGTGGAGGAATGAGATATGAATGAGATTTTTAGTATTCAAAAATGTCTCAGGACCTGAGGCACACACATGTTAGAGAATAAAAGCACATTCCCAAAATGATATGGAAGTCTTCCCTCACTCCTTCCCTCCTCTCTTTTCCCCCCTTCCTCCCCCTTTTTTCTTTCTTTCAATCCCAAGCTACCACTACATTTATTGTCTTGAACTAGTAAGGATAGATCATATTTTAAATCTTTTATCCTCTGGTTATTAGTAGGATCTCAAATGGTTCTGGCTCCCCAGACCATTCAAAAGGAATAACTTTGGATAGAAAAGATGACATTATTGGTGAAATTGAAGGCTCACCTGAATTTACTTTAATGGGGGGATCCCAACTCCCCAGGGGGAAATGTCTGCAAAGATATCACTGGGAGCTCAGAGGAAAATATTATGTTCTAACCTTTTAAAAATTAATCCAACTATTAGCAGGGATCCCAACTGTATTTCATTCAAGCCATGATCTGAAAGGTAGGATGATTAAACCAAGACAAATGTAGTGTCATAAGCAAATGTCATGCCATAGATTTACCTACCAACAAGACATTGGCATGGTTTAGGTCAGAGGTTAATTAAAGACATCGAAAGGTCATTCTGTGATTAGCTGAAAGCAGAGTTTTAATAGGGCATCAGTCCGACCCACACTGACAGAAGATTTATGCCAGCCCCGATGACACGGCCACGAATCCTGCTGATAACAAGAGCCTCAATATTGGACTGAACAGAATGATGAATGGAGCACACGTATCCTCACACTTCTCATTACAAGCTCTTTCACTCCTGGTGGCACTTAGCAGCATTTATTTACTGGGGTTTGAAGGTGTGGGACAGCAGGACAGTATATCTAATACTTTTAAATGTAGACTTGTGATATAAAAATGAAACAAGAGATAAGATTAGGTCTTTGAATAATTGCACAGCTTTTCTTCCAAGATTATATTCACTAGTACTAACATTATTTTCCCCCCTAATGTTCTAGTGCGTGAGCAGTTCAAGAAAATTAATTGTCTGAGGCAGAAGGTCAGAGGGAAAAAATTACTGATAAGCATTAAACATGCTATAAAATAGAACCTCACCACATTTTGCCTTCCAGAGCCCTCAGTATGTGAACAAAAGATCATATGAAGAAGAGGATATATACGTTTCTCCTTATGCCATATTTAGGGTTGCTTAAGTACTGTTGGTATGTGGTTTTGATTAGGTAAAGTCTAGAAAGACAGGCAAATAAATGAAATAGAAATAAAAATCAAACAAACAACTTACAACATTGCTCAGCTAAAAACAAAATGTAAGAGAAACTAAAGCCCTGATGAATAATGTTTACTTTTCCACAAAACTCCTTCAGCATGTTATATATTTATCAAACTACCAGAGTGTAAATTCCATGAATAAGTTCTATCATCTCTCAACCAGCAGCACCATGAAAATTATAACTATAAAAATTGTTATATTATAAAAAGGCTACTTTCCAAAGATTCAAACATACCTGCTGCTGTGATTTCATAATAGGAAAATCAAACTCTTTCTGCTTGGGCCACCACCCAGGGCCAGACAAAGGAAAGATCACATCACATCACATCCAAGCCCAAGTCAGTCCTCACCTTTATTCAGAAACAAGTCCGAGTCAGCCTGATGGAGACCTGCTGTAGGGCAGCTCTGAGGATTCCCCTTTCCTTTTCTCAGGCAATTGCATTTGTGGGTAGAGAACAAATTGTAAGTAGATTTGCACAAACCAATAATTCAACCCAACACATGCAACGGCTAGGAGCTATGAGAAATGCAGACATGTGTGCGTCAGCCATGTACACACCATATTAGGAACCACTTCTTGTCACTGAACAAACTAAATAAGCATTTTGAGTGGCCAATTTTACCCCAGCTGAGTGTATAAAAGCTGATAATAATGAGGAGGATTTCCTTGTTGGCTTTTGAAAAGAGGCTCCTTTCATCACTTGGAGCTTAGGATTGTCACTTGCCCTAACAAATGTTAGCAGGCAAAGTCTTCAGAACAGATAATATGGCCATGCAAAGGGCTTCTTGTCTCTTCCAGTCCGATCCACCAGAGGCTCATGTATGCAGAACCTCCAGTATTAAAATGCAGACCATTGCCCAGCAGTCCTGCCTGGGACCACAGGTCTCACTCAGCCAGGCCACTCCTTCTACCAAGTGGCCATCAGGAAAATCAGCATCATGGCATCAGAGAACTGTATTGATCCATTTTGCCAGTCCACATCACCGAGCCCTTCAGGTGTGTGTGTGTGTGTGTGTATGTGTGTCTTTTGTAACTGTTTTGGGGTAGTTGGAATCCGTATATGGTAGATGAGGAAAGTATTAACATTATGTATGTGTGTATAGAAAGAATAATATTTTCCAGGCTACCTGTAAGAAATATATGACTGTCCCTCTGAGCTTTATTTTATTTTCAGAAAAAAACAAAAACCCAAAGCTAACTGAGGTAAACAGCCTGTGCTCACTTTCCATGGCAGACCACAGGACTGAATGGTATGAAAATAACATGATATCCTTTACTCTCTCCTTTTTGGGATTAGGAACATCGTATGGAAAATTTGGATAAATTGTGCTCTTTCAAATAAAATCAATTAAAAAATTTGATGATTAGCTAGAGTTTATTGATAAACTATTTTGAGATAGGTTTCTACAAAGGATTCATAAAAAGTACAAAGCATAGGTCCTGCCCTTAGTGGGCTTGAAAGGTTAAAACTCAAAAAGACACACAACAGCAAAGTATGAGTTGCAACATGAAGTCAGGCTGGATGATAAGTACTGAAGAAGTGGTACAGACAGGGCGTGGTAATTTTTTCTGTAAAGGAAAATAGTAATTATGTGAGGCTGGCATGTTAGATGGTCTCTGGCTCAACTATTCAGTTTTGCTCTTGTAGGGAGAAAGCAGCTATGGACATACATAGATAAATGAAGCATGGCTGTGTTCCAATAAAATTGTATTTACAAAAATAGATGGCAGGCTCGATTTGGATGGAGGACCATGTTTTGCTGACCTCTGGTATAGTCATTGAGCAGTGTGGGTATCCAGAGAAATAAGGGAGTGTGACAGTGGGTGGAAAGGGAAGCTTCAGGCAGTAGCAGGAGAAAGATTCTGTAGGCGTGAGTTAGAGAGGTGATGATCTTGGTGTACACAAAGGCTATGTGTAATAGGAAGGCTCTGTGCAAAAAAATAGAAAAAATGGCTTCTTCATGAAAGTACCCCAAGAGGAAAGGGCGTTTCTCTTCTGACAATCAATTGCCAAGAGATTAAACGCACAAATTAGGTCCTGAGATGTATAGTCCTAAAACCACAGAACCCGTTGTAGGTCGTTCCCCTTCCACCAGGCTATTTTTCCAGCCTCTCTTGCTGCAGGATTGCCACTTCAGGCTCCAGGGCACAGTGATGTCAGCCCACAGGAAGAATGAAATTCATTGTATGAGTACTTGGGAGGGTTCCTTTGCGATGTTTACTCTCTGTTGTCAACAGCCGCACACAAACCCAAATGACCTAGGTAGCTCCGAATATCTGTCTCTGATGACAAGATCTCATAGTGTAAGCCAAACTCTAAGTCAAATGGGTGACGGTTGTTAAAGTGTATTAATCAGAATACTAGTCTGCCAGATGTTCTGTGGTACAGACTACGCTTCCTCCTAGACATCAACCAGGTACCCTGGAAAATTACAGGACATGAGAGGGCCTGTTGCAAAGAAATCTGCTTAGCTTGTATAACCATAAGTTTCCCAAACATTTAACCACAGAACCTTTTTCCACGCAGCATCTGTGAACATTTCATAGAACCCACTTTGGAGAACAATGCTTTAAGGAAACAGATGTTGATATCAATGTTGCTAACAGCTTCTAGTTGTGGCTTCAAGTTAGCATAGGGAGGGGGTGATGAGGGAGAGAGCGAGACCTTTAAAAACTCAAATGACTCCTGAGGGATATAAGTTAGGGTGCAACTGCGGCTTCTTATTTATTGTAACTATTTAAAGTCTACCTGTCGCAACCTACTTACAACGTTCCAATTGCAGGTGAGCAGGAGTACTAACATGCTGAGATGGGAGAGCAGCAGGATATTTAAACCTGTTTTTTTCTTTTTCCATGTTGTTGATGTTAAACTTCTGGCTTTGTTCCCTTCTTCCATGTCCTTCTGGAGCCTTTATTTGACTGAAAGCATGAAAATGATTGTCATCCCGAGCTATTCTTGGCAGGCAGGACTGAGCTTAGAGGGAAAACAAACGTATGATTAGCAAGTACATAAACATCCCCATGCAGGCCTGACTCTCCTCCTCTGCAGAGCAGAGGAAGAGCTGTGCAGAGGAGCGAAGCAACCAAGAATTCTGTGGCAGTGTCTGGAGAATTCACTGGGAAATGGTGTGAAATTTGCTGCAAACAAGTCAGACTTTACAATGTAATGAAACATAATTCTATGTTGAAGAGGCTGTAGTTAGCATTTTATAGCATTTTCTTTCTTTTTTGTTCTTTTCATGTGCTTCCCGGGCATCCTAATTTTTGTACGCTGTATTGCTATCTAGTTTTGTCAGATCATTCACCTCGTAGGTATTTATTAAGGACCTACTATATAACAAGTACTAGCAAACCAATGAAGAATAGGACATGATCCCTGTCTTTGGGACGCTGACGTCAAGATGGGAGAGAGTCACCGAAGCTAATAAATGCAATCAAATGTTATAGAGGGTATACTAAATGTCTGCATAGAGACAGGGGACCCCAAGGGGAGCAGTTGTCAGTTCTGCCTGGAAATGCCAGGGGAAGCTTCAGGCAGGAAACCGAATCTGGAAAAATGAGGAAGTGGTCATGTACCAGACAGCTAGGCATTCACATCCTCCAGAAATATTTTGCTGGTTAGTTCCATGTGCACTTGGATGATCAGCAAAATCCTTGAGCCCCTCCCACCCCTATACCCTTTTGTACTTGAGAATATTGTTTCATCAGGGATTTTCAAAGTGGATCATGTGAACCCAGGGTGGGGGATGTTTAAGGTGATCCACTAGAGCAGGCGTGGGGAACATCCGGCCCTCTGGCCGTATAAGGCCCACAACATCTTTTGGTCTGGCTCTGCCAAGGCATTATGGGTGAGATAATTAAATGTTTGACCAAATATAGCAGGCTAATTTTTAAGTTGATAATTTTGTATGGCCGTGAACGATGTTATAAATATCCAAATGGCCCTTGGCGGAAAAACGGTTCCCCACTGTGTAATGTTTTCCCCCCACGTCTCGCGTGGTTCAGGGCTCAGGATCTGGAAGAGGGGCCGCACACAAATGAAAGAGACGAGACAAGAGACAATAATTTGGAAATTGGGGGGCCAGGCGAGAGCCCATCCCAAGAGGATGGACTCTGCTTGTGCTCAGGCCTTGCCACTCTTTTATTCAGTTTGGGATACACCCTTAGCCCTTAGGCAGGCAAGTTTCAGTAACCAGCAGACTACCTTATCAGTAAGGATTTACATGACTATCTGGTGGGGAAGTTGCTTCAGCTACCATTGTCTCAACTAAACAGTGGGTGCATAGCTCTGACCTTTGCCAGGGCTTCAAGGGTCACCAGCCTTCCGGGTTCCTTGTCCACACCTCTCTGCTGGTGAAGACAATAGGCGGCTTCCCACACCCCACCCCTGCACTAGAGTGTGAACAAAATCAGAACTTTAAAAATTTTCTTTCATCCCTCTGAAATTTCTACTTAGAATTTTGTAATATGCATATGAATACCATAGTAGATGTTTATAATTTATAAGCATTATACATATATTGGGGGTGCATGGTACCAACTGTTTTTACTTATGGGGTGCAGGATAAAAAAGCTTTGTAGACCACATGTATTTATTATTCATCCATGAAGTAACTGCAAATATCTAAGGTTTGTCTTCTTTATTCAATAAATTATTCCTCAGAGTTTTCTTAGAGATTTTTTAGTAATAATAAAGCAGTACTTTATGTCTCTGCTATGTCCCAGGTTTGGTACTAGGCATTTTGCATAAAGTACCTCAGTTTACTCTTATAATAGTCCTGAGACTGAGATAACTATCCCAACATATGACTGAAAAACTAGGAAGCGTAGAAATTTAGTAATTTTCCCCAGATTAAAAAGTGGCTGAACCAGGGTTGAAGTTAGATGTAGCAAAACTTAAATCAATGTGTTGAACAATTAACAATTGCCTTTTCAATGTCAATGAAAATAAATTACTAATGGCTCTCCTTGTTTTGTTAAAGATATTAGAAATCAAGTATTCATAGCCTTTTGCACTATAATTTTTCAATGAAAATGTGTATGCCTGTGAACAAAAGTGAACTGAGATGCTTAGTAGATTTATTCCTAAGCCTTTTATAATTGCACTAGAGGCCCGGTGCACGAATTCGTGCACGGGTGGGGTCTGGTGGCCCGCCCCAATCGGGACCCATTGGGCCAGGCTGGTGGGGGGAAGGGGCCGTGGGCAGTTGGCTGGCCAGCCCCACCCCTGATCAGGGTAGGGGTGGGGGGACGATTGGGGCCCAGATCAGGATGGTTGGCTTCTACAGTGAGCATCATAGCCACTGGTCATTCTGGTTGTTCTGCCATTCCAGTCACTGGGCTTTTATATATATAGATTTGATTTTTGAAAATGTAGCTCTTTGATCTTGAGAGAATTATTCAGCTCTGATAATTTATCATAAATAAAAAAACATTTTTTTTAGTACTTACCAAATGTCAGACACTGGAAAAACTTTCCACGTAAAAGCAAGTCTCCAGTTAAGTTACTATTCAGGGTAATAACTAGTAAGTGATGGGGCCAAAATTTCAATCCAGACAGTCTGACTTTGGCTTTGGAACCCACGCTGTTAATCATTAGGCTATATTCCCTCCACATAAAAGGGTACACAATAGTTGGGACAAGAAGGGGTATTTAGTAGTAATAATGAAAAACTTGAAGGAGCCTAAATGTCCATCAACAATGCCCATCATTGTAGTATACCCCCCTATGGTACATCCATGTGGAATGGAATACAATAAAGGCCATGCAGCCAATAAAAATGCTAGTTGTATTGGTTGCCTAGGGCTGCCATAACAAATTACCACACACTTGGTGGCTTCAAACAACAGTAATTTATTCTTTCACTGTTCTGGAGGCCAGAGGTCCAAAATCAAGGTGTTACCAGCATTAAGGTTCTTGGGCTCCCCAAGATAGAAATTGAGAGAAAACCCCAGATAAATTTGCAGACATATTTTATTAAGTTTACGCTTGAGCACAAGGGAGGCAGCACAGAGGAAAGGAAGGTCCTCTGAACTGGCTTGGGGGCTGGCTCTGCTTGGCTGCTTTTAGAAGCAGGGAACAAAGCTATGTAGGGACAAAGTGGGCTTGCATGAAAAGGTGGGCTTGCTTGGAAGGGTGGGCTTTTTGAAAAAGGCAGGCTTGCACAATGTTCCATTTCAGGGTTGGGTGACTTCCTTTTCCAACTGCAGTTGCCTGGTGACTACTTCCCACCTGTGCTGTGGGGGCGAGATGGCAGCCTGCTTGCTACCGCACCCTAGGAAGCTCCCCTAGCGGTCAAACCTTGATCAACTGTGCGTGGAGGCCGGTAGTTAAAGCAGGCAGTTTTAGAAGGGAGACCAAATAAGCTACCTCTGTGTTTTTGAGTAGGGAGTGGAGGGGTGGTGACAATTTTATGTTCCTTCTAGCCACTTGGCCTCCTGACCACCCAGAATTTTCCATTCCCAGGCCCAAGTCCCTGTGCTGTCTGAAAGGTGTCAATGGGGCCAAACTCTTTCTGGAGGCTGCAGGGCAGAATCCTTCCTTGCCTCCCTCAGCTTCTGGTGTCGCCAGGTGTTCCTCGGCTTGTAGCAGCATCATTTTAACCTCTGTCTCATCTTCACATGGCCCTCTCTGTGTCTAAATCCTCCTCTCCTTTCCCTTATCACGAACACCCGTCATTGGGCCCACCCTAAATCCAGTATGATTTCATCTCTAGAGCCTTAAGTTTTAAAGATACTATTTCCTAAGAAGGTCACATTTTGAGGTTCTGGGTGGACATGAATTATGGGGGTATACTACTCAATTCCTCAATTCACTATACTAATTTAAACCTATATTCATTGAGATACAAAATGAGATATTATTAACTAAAAATCCATTATAAATCAGTATGTCTAGTATTTTATTTCATTAAAAATATATTAATGTGTGTATACATGCATGGAAAAGTGTTCAGAAGAATATACATCAAAATGTTAGTATTGGTTATCCCTGTATAGCAGGATTATGGGTGATTTTTGCTCTTCTCTTTATAGTTTGCCATACAGTCTGAAGACAAAAATAATCAGAAAACAATTTCTATTTTTTTTTAAACAAATCTATATTTGACTCAGAATTTCCCAAACACTCCAGCGACAGGGTATGAAATCCCATTGGTCCTACGCTTCTGATGCTTACAGAAAATCACTTGGGGGAAATCATTACAAAGGATTTTGCTCTTTTAGTTGCACAGGAAAACAGTTTACCAGCTCTTCCCAGATTTCTAACCTCAAGTCCTTTGTCATTGTCCCCCCACCCTCACCCCATTAACTACAAAAAGCCTCTAAACTCCATTTTTTTTTACCTCTTGGTTATGATCATACATCTTTTTCTTCCATAGAATCTTCAGATATCAGGCAAAGGTTTGGAAAGTATTTTACAGTGTGAATCAATATCCCTTTAATTTTTTCATGCACAAAACCTCATCTTCTCACCAATATTGTGACTCAAGGAAAAGATTGCATCACACTTTCCCTGTCTTCTCACGTTGCGGTGGCCTGTCTCTCAATGCTAAGAAAGCATGTGGCTATCAGAGAGGCTAATTTCTCTATGTAATGACACCTTCTTAAAATAAATGCATGGCACCTTTTAAAAATAAATGTTTAGTTCCCATAATTGCCTAGTGTTTTATGAGAAATTAAAAGGCTTTCCCCAGGATATATGTTTTATTTACAGCAAATCTGCTGTTTTTCTCAACATGCCAGTTGTTGATATGTTACTGTCAGCTTCTTGGATGGGGTGGCTTCTCTACTTGCTGTCTCTGCAGTCAGAGTTCCAATCCCTTGGGATGTTCAGACGATTCTGCTATTACCTTGGCAATCTAGTTAATGTTTTGCCACATGGAAAATACATTGGGAGGCTCTTAAGATTTATAATAATGTTGAGAATCTTAACAGATCCATAGAATCAAAATTACTATGAGCTCCCTACCAGACTGAGAACTCTCTGAGGGCACAGATTGGGTTTTCTTCCTTCTTGTACCCTCTGCCTTGTACCCTGTCTGGCCCATAGCACTCAGACCTCCCATCAGCCTTATTAAGCTGAAGCCAGAATATTCTTTTTCCATCAGGGATGGGCAGTGACAGTGCCACAAGGAGAAAAAGGGCTGGCAGATTCTTCTCACTCTGCTTCTAAGTGTGCAAATTAGTCCCTGGGATACAGGGCGTGTGTCTTGGCCCTAGCTCTGGGCACACGTGCTGCCAGACTGTGATTTAGGGATGCAAGAAGATGAGCAGTGGGAGAAGTACTTTCTTTGGTGATTATACGAGGAATAAAGATCAAGGAAATATCACCGGCTCCCTATCTATCCCACCCCAGTCATCAGCCGGCCAAAATTGTAGAACAACCTCTCTGCCTCCGTCCCGCCCCCGTCCCCACCATGCACATTCGCTAGATGAACACTGTGTAGCCCCTGGGACCGACCAGCCTCACACACACACACACACACACACACACACACACACACACACACACAACATCTACAAACCCAGCCACCCCTGGGAGGAGTGTTGGGATTGACTGTTTAGTGAGTGAGTGGTGAGAGAGGAGGTTGGGGATAGCCAGGCCCAAATGGACTCTGAGTTTCTGGAAAGCGGGAACAAACACTGGATCCCATTTTTTTTCCTACAAGACTGTGAGGAGCCCAGGGGATCTTTGGTTTACACAGTGGGGCAGCTGCTGCCTCAATGCTAGGACTTCCTTCAGCAGAGGTAGTAGGGCAGATCATAAGTGCCGAAGGAGTGCTCCATCCCTCCCTGACCACATCAAAGTTCGAGAGGGTCAAAGCCCGCCAAATGTCCGTTTTGTTACTACTGGCATGTCTGAACTTGGTGTTGCTTTAGCAGGTGTCTCTCAGAGAAAGGAGGTGACATTGGTTAAAAGGGAGCACAGATCACTGAGTGGCTTCTGTGGGAGAGTCTTCAGGACAATAGCAGGGGGAGCACACAGCTTCCTGCTAGAAGAGTCAAAACACAAAGAAAGCAGCGGAGTCAGCTGGGATGCTGAATCACTGAACAACATTCTGCATAATTATTGGAGCAGGAAAGAAATGCCAGTGTGTTTGCATCATTTCTTGCTTCAAAAGAAGAGAAGCTAAAAAACACTGATAAAGACAGATGTAAAATTTCGGTTTCAAGATTCCCAGTTGACACTGATAGATTCTTGTTAAAAAAAAAAAAGGAAAGATGTTTCGCAACAATTAAAATAAAATCTTACTGCAAAAATAGCAAAATTGTAAAGGAGGGGAGAAAAGTAGCTTCAGAATTGCAAAGTCCATTATCCAAAGACCTTGTACATCAATACTTGATTTGAATTATGGAGCTGGGCTGTTCCTTCATTTACATGGTATTTCCCCAAGTAGCCAGATAATATCAATATCTTGCATTTATACGACGATCATCTTCCCAGATGGCTTCATTAAATTGTATGTTTTATGAGACCCACTTTCTGAAATGTGGTCATCTCTGAATGAGAATGATGCCCCTGGGTAACTCGGGGCGGGGGAAAGCCGTGTTTTGCATTTGTGCTGTCTTTCTATCAGCCATCATAAAAATCTTCAGTTAGCAAGCATTTCCTGAGTGTCTGCACGGGCAGAGCCTGAGATCAGGCTCTATACAGCAATATATGGGAGATTAAAAGGTGTGGTCCCAACCCTCCAATACCTCAGTCTCTATTCAGAATAATTTTTCCATTTTACAAATGTGAAAACTTGTGGCCAGAGAAGTTGAGAGAATTGGCAAAGTTCAGATGGCATATTTGTTTCAGAAATGGGAGTCCTTATTTCCAAGTTTGGGTATGAGTGGTTTTGATAATAACATCTAAAAATGTCTAAGATATTTCAAAAATGTAGTTAAGTGGAAAGGTTAAGGCTTTGGTTTTAATTTTAAAAAGTAAACATCAGTCCCAAAAAAAGGAAAATGAGGAAAGATCCTTATGTGTCACATAGATTTATTAATATTACTAACTATGGAGGATTGTGGTAATTGCAGTTAGAGAACCAAAGAAAAGCAGAATTCCAACTCTGAAGAGCCTGGCTGACTTTGAAAGTAAACTACTGCCTGTATGTGGTGATTTCAAGGAAACAGAAGTTATGGGGATATAAGACTATTTTACTTTAAATACCAACAAGATCATACATGAAGGTAGAAATCCCAACTCTAATACTGATCTGCTCGGGCTTTGGGGGCCGTCACTTTACTTTCCTGGGCCTTAGATACCCCATTTGTTAAACAAGGGGATGGACTAGATATTCCCTAAGATAACTTTCTATTACATAGAATTCAGTTATTCTATTTAAGTGAGAATATGGGAGCATTTGGAACAAGAAGTAGGGGAGCAATTGTCCTGATGCTTACTTAGCTTGGTGAAGAGAAGGAACAGGATTGAAATCAAAGGCTAAATAACACTTTCTTAATGTAAATTAGAGCATTTTCAACACATCAGTTTACTGATCAAAATATATTGGATTCTATACTGTCAAACTTAAAAGGCCTTAGCCAACTTCAGATGCATTTTGAGTAATGGATAATTCATCTTTTCTAGATTCTATATATACTAGAGGCCTGGTGCACGAAATTCGTGCATGGTAGGGTCCCTAGGCCTGGCCAGTGATCAGGTGTTGGGGTGCAGCCCCAGCATGTCCAGGGGTTCCCAAAGGTGTGGACGGAGTTGGCGAAGAATGAAGGACATGGAGACAGCATTCAGTTGATCAGCATAGCGAGGTTCTCTCTTTATTGTCCTGTTACATCTATATTTATACTATTTGATCGCATAAGCATGCCTCTATAATTACATCATGGCATGTTTCGGGAAACCTTCTACAGTTCCTAGTTTCATTTCCATAATCCTGTCTCTATCTAGTTCTGTTGATTTTAATCTTGCCTAGGTTAATCTCTGTGTTCCATTACAAGGGCTATTTTAAGGTTACTGCTCTACTGATAAGCTACAAGGAAGTGACTGAAGGAGTTTATCCTACCCAGTAAAGGTTATGTCCTCCCAGCCTCACTGCTGGCCTTCCCTGGGACTGCCCCGTGTCGGTGGATCTCCAGAGGTATAGGCTTTGGTGCTTTCCCTGGTGGGCAGACCCCTGGGGATGTGGGCCCAACAAGTCCCAAATTTATTGCCAACAGTCTTAGTCCAAGTTCTTCATAAGTAGTAGACGGTATCTCTGTAACACTAGGGGGATTTACTGATTTATTCTCTTCCTTAGTCCTGTTAACCCCTAACCTGGGGAAACAACCTTTCTCGGGGAGGTGGTCCTGTTTAAAACACATAGCGCTAAGAGGGGGAGCAAACATATGTCATATATGCCAGGTCTCTTGAAACATAATCTGTGCAGATGTTTCTTCCCTGCAGCGACTGCGTCAAGCAGCAAGGGTGGACGGGCTCCCGGCAATCAGGGCTGATCAGGTTCCCCGCCTCCTCCTTTCCTCACTCCCTCAGCACCCCGCCATGTTCTGAGGCGTCCCCTGGTGGTCAGTGCACATCATAGCAAGCGATCTAATTCCCAGTCTCCCTGTTGAACTCCTGAGGGGACAATTTGCATATTAGCCTTTTATCATATAGGATATTTTTTTCTTTCCTAAGCTGGAATCTTCTTCAGAGATGTCTAACTTGTGGTTCTCTAACTTAGTAATAAAACTTTTAAAGTTTTTAGTTAAAAATGAAACTGTTAACTATAAGACATTCTAAATTTAAAAAATTTTCTCCACAAAATGAAAGTGAAGATTATATATTAAAATTACAAGTGCTATAAGAATTCAGAGGGTAGTAACATCATAACCATCATAGGTAATCAGAAAATTTCAAAGTAGAAATGGGGCTTAAAGTTTGGCCTTGAGAAAATTTCAGACTGCAATTGTTGAGAAAGAGGCTTTTTAGTTCTAATGTTATCTTACAAAGTGCAGGACTTCCCAAATGCAGGTCTGTGAACCATTCTGTCCAGGTTAAAGTTTACACTGCTGCATGACTACTAAAAAAGTAAAGAGGAATATAGTGAGTATGTCTGAAAAGTAATTGTAAGCAGTGTCCTTCCTTCATTTTACTGTTAAAATATCCTTTTATGAAATGATCATGGATAGTTGATATTTTTATTTCATGAAGTAATGGCATCAAATTTGACCTCCATATAATGGTCTTTTAAAAGAATTTTATTTAATTGGGAGAGAGAGAGAGAGAGAGAGAGAGAGAGAGAAACATCAATTTATTGTTCCACCTATTTATGTATTCAGTGGTTGATTCTTGTATGTGCCCTAACTGGGGATTGAACCCTAACACAACCTTAGCATATCGGGACAACGCATTAATCAATTGAACTACCCAGCACATAGGATAGTCTTTCTCTTTCTCTTTGAAATTTTCCTGGATCATGAAATTCAAAGTTCTGGGTACCACCATGTAGGTCAGTGATGGAAAACCTCTGACACACGAACTCATTTTTTTGGTTGATTTTTCTTTGTTAAATGGCATTTAAATATATAAAATAAATATAAAAAATATAAGTCTTTGTTTTACTATGGTTGCAAATATCAAAAAATTTCTATATGGCTGATGTAGGTGATCATTCCTGATATTTGACCTTTATTACAGGCCTCACCCATGTAGGCCAAGAGGTCAAGTACAGCTTTCTAGAAAGGAAAAGGACCACTGCATTTTAGGATTTTATTTCCTTGTTCTTGTGATACTGTCATGGGAGTAAATCCTGGTAAGGCTTAGTCGTGATGATGATAGAGTTAAGCTTGAAGGCTGGACCTAGGACATATCCCAGGTCTCTCAACATCACAGCACCCTAGAAAACACCATCTGCTTTGCAGACTGTTACTTGACTCTAGAGCTACATGCCACGTTGGCAGCAGGAGAGCTGCCAGCGTTGCCAAAGTCCCTGCTTTGTATTGATTGAACAAAGGAACTCTTTCACAATCTGTTCTCATTCTGTTGATATAGACTAGATGGCTGGATTTCTACTCTAGTAGAGGTATACTGATTCCTTCCTCAGGTGCCCATCTTGGGTGTTGAAAGTGCTGCTTAACTGCTTGCACACAGGGTGGGTCCACCCCTCTAAACCATGTAAACGTTCATTTCCCTCTGGAGGAAATAGGTGTGTGGACACAGTGTTTTATTACAAAATTTTAATATTTCTAAAGTTCCTCCCCATGTCTCCTGGTCTCTTACTAAGGAGTATAAAGGAATTTTAATGGTGATACTAGGGCTGGAGCTATGAAAAAAGAGGAGCTTTCTGTATTTTAACAGGCAAACTTCATACATGTTTTTACTGAAGCACTATGGCTTTTGAGCTAATACGAATATTTTGGAAAAATATTTTAGAAACACAAACTCTGATTTTATCTTTTTCAATTCATAGATAAAGGAAACTAAGACCAAGATTAGGTAGTGACTGGCTCAAGGTCACCCAGCTACTTAGCTGAAGTACAAGGACTTGAAGTTGATCTAGTGTTCTCTCTCCTACCTCCCTCCAATACCCCATTGGAATTGAAATCATTGCAATAGCCACTGCCAAGTACTTAACAATGGATATTTGATGGTGGTCCTTTAAGTCTGTTCCAGGGTGGTTTTCAGTTTTCCCTTCATCAGCACAGAAAGGCAAGGACATTGCACTGACTCTAATATTTCATGCTTAGCTCCGGATTCCCTTGGTTTTTATTTCTGACTCTTCCCTCAGTTTCTTGTAGGGCTTTATGATTTAATTTAATTTCAGCTTATGGCTGGCTTTGGTACCCAGAAGAGTGGTAATTTGTCCTTTAAATTATTCACCCAGGGGAGTCGGTGTTCTTAGAAAGCGAGGGGGGAGAACCTATCAGCTTCGTCCCTCAGAGGGATACATGACACACACTGATACCTCACTCACTTGTTCTCTCTCCACAATGCCTTATCTCCTGTGTTCAGCCTGGTTCCTATAATACCGTGTATTCCTAAAGAGCTTTTCACATTCACAAATAAAGCAATTGACAGAGTATTTACACACAGACCAGTGACTAATTATACACCTGCAAGCAATGCAATCACCTGGACTAGCAGCATTCCTCCACATCAGGTTCTCTGTAGGAAGGTGTCTTAAAGTTATTTGCAGAGAGAAATTTGGGACATGTCCTGGCTCTGACATTCAACTGTCCAGCACAGGGACAGTGTATATCATTTTGGTGCACCCCTGGCCTTTGCAGTGCAGGCCTGAGCTAGGGGCTAAACAGGTTATAAAAGAAGAGAAAAAATGGGTGACCATGACTCTAGCGGATCTTACTGAACTTGCTGATAAAACCAGGCAGAAATGTAGGCAGCAGCTCACAAAGAACATGTGATGTTATGAAGTCACCTGGTATACAGATAGACAGGTGATGTTTTATGAAGAATTAGAGTACAGAATGGAGGAGATTGTTGCCATTTTCAGTTAAAAGGATAAAAGATGGATAATATTAAGAGCTACTGTTTAATGAGTCTATTATGTGCTAAGTTCTTTACATGTACTCTTTTATTTAATCTGTCATTTAATCCACTAACATCCTATTTATCACTTAAAATGTGCTAATTTTTAAAGAAGTAAAGCAATGTTTTCAGATTACACTGATAGCTAGTAAGGGAGAATGGGAATTACTGGTAAAACCTAAGTCTGTCTGACTCTTAATCAGGTCATTCACCCAAAGAAAGGGATGACAAGCATCAACAAGAGGCAAACATCTACTGTGTGTATTTGTATATATTAAAGTGTGTTATGCAGACAGAGAAGAAAAGGATTGGTAGCGTTCTCTTTATAAGGAAGCTAAAAAAGGAATTTAATATTCTCAAAGTTTAATTTTTGGCAATACAGTGGGATGGAAGCAATGGAAGAGCTCCTAATAAACTGATATGGTTCAGAGGGCGCTCTTCGATGAATTCAAACAGCAAACAGAAAAGTAATCATGTTCAAAGATAAAACAGTAATATAAGCCTGTAAGAACGTTAGATGTTAACATCCAGCATGAAGCGTGGTGTATGAAAAATATAAGCAATCAGGAAGGACTTGTACGCTTATGTGGAGAAGGAAGAACAAGTAGCAAATGCCTTTGTTGCATGATGCCTGGGCTCGGCTAGCTGGGCTTCACTAATCAGGTGTTGTCTGCCAACTATGTCTCCTCTCTTTGAATCTGGGCTGACCTTAGTGGTCAGCTATCAACAGAGTATGTAGGAGTGACACCATATGACGTAAAGGTGATGCAGCTGCTACCTGGTTTGATGCCCAGCAGTGGGTAACTAGGACACACACCTGGTGAGAAGGTCAGACCCAAGAGTATTGCCCAAAGGAAAGAGCCCATTTGCTGAGGTGGGACGTTTACCATTAGGAGGACAAAGGATATAGGCAAGGCTTAGGAGCAAGGGGAAAAGTCAAAGTATGAGAAGTATCCGGTCTAAGGAGGGAAGATACAAAACAAGTCATCGGGTCAGACTGGATACAGGTCAGACTGTGGAGTGCAAGCACTCAGGGTGAAGTTATGAGCACAACAAATGTGAGTAATTTGGGACTGACACAGTGAATCATGCAAGACACATTTTCACAGGTGGCATAGAGATGTGCCTAAAATTTAGTGAGCCTGATACTTACAATGTTAAAAGGGAAGAGGAGGAAAGTAGAACCCCTTCATTGCTTTATTCCTATTTTTTAAAAGAGTTTTTATTGGTTTTTAGAGACAGAGGAAGGAAGAGAGAGAGAAACATCCATGGGAGAGCTGAACATTGATTGGCTGCCTCTTGCACGCCCTTTACCAGGCATCTAGCCAGCAACCTAGACTAGATACACCAGGCAACCGAGCCTGGTACTTACAATGTTAAAAGGGAAGAAGAGGAAAGTAGAACCCCTTCATTGCTTTATTCCTATTTTTTAAAAGAGTTTTTATTGGTTTTTAGAGACAGAGGAAGGAAGAGAGAGAGAAACATCCATGGGAGAGCTGAACATTGATTGGCTGCCTCTTGCACGCCCTTTACCAGGCATCTAGCCAGCAACCTAGACTAGATACACCAGGCAACCTTTGGTGTATAGACTGTCGCCCAACCAACTGAGACACACAGGCCAGGGCTTTAATTTCTTTATTTTATTTTTATTTTTGTCCAGCTGAAAGTTTGTCAGAAAGGGAAGAGTGGCACTAACATTAGTTTTTTTTAAAATAAGGTAGGTGAGTTACCTGTAAGAAAGCATTGGGTGGTCAAAATGCATATACATCTCATGACCTAGATGAGGTACATCTCTTGGACACTGAATTTTGGGGTAAAATAGTGAAACTACTGTCAATAATTTTTGAGGAATCTTGAGAATAAAGGAAGACTGAAAATGGACAAATGTCTTATTCTCAAAACAAAGGTGAATTCTGTGAACTTTAGGAGATGGGCTTAATATCTGGGGAATATTCTAGAATAAATCATTAAGGACATGATTTGCAAGCTGGCAAAGAAGTCGGCATAAGTTAGTGAATGTGAAATGGTTAGCTTGCATTTCTGTATGAGTGCATCAAAGTCTAACGATATCACTCAAGATGAGCTGGGTGTATAGTAAACAGAGTTCTTTCTGATGAATAGATTTCTGTGAACCAAAAGGTAAGACTGCCTCTGGAGCCCACCACAGGCTCTGTGTTTGGCATCGCACTACCCAAAATGTTTATTACGGACTTGGAATTAGAGTTTGAGGGCATGATGGGATGCTGATGCAGGCTGCAGGTAACACAAGCTGAGAGGGCTCCCATTATGTTGAACAGCGGATTGAATCTGCACCAAAAAGATCTCAATAGGTAGTCACTATGGACATGGGTTAAGATGAAGAAATTCAATAGGAAAACCATAAACCCTTTTATTTAGGCATCCAGCCCTCAACCTCAATGAAAAAATACAAACACCCCCAGAGTCTACCCACAAGTATAAAAGAACAGGATAGAGAAAATGCTGGTTTGTGCACATAAAAAGGATTTAAGAGTTGTTTAAATTTAACAACTCAATACAACTTAATAGTGGGATAAAGCTGCCAAAAATGCTACCGTGATGGGATGTTGTGCTAAAGGAAGGATCCAGAACAAAGGACGTGATGATGCAGTTCTGCTGTTTGTTCTGGAAGTGACCCTATGGAGGGGTACTGACAGATTAAAGTATGTCCAGCAGAAAACAACAATTATGGTCAGGGGGTGGAGAACCTGTCATACAGAAAATGACTGAAGAAACGGGGTATATTTAGCCAGGACAAGAATCTGTGGTGAGTGCGGAGTGGGAGGAGGATTGAAGAATTCAAAGGTTATCACATGAAATGGAGTCAGAGGGTGGGTGCAGCAAAGAAGCTGAGTAGAGCTAAACCCTAGGAAACCTTTCTCATATCTGGAGCTATGTATAATAAAGATGAAAGTAGTTCCCCCAAGAGGCGAGGAATCCCTAATCCTGGAGGCACTCAACAGAAATAGGAAGGTCATTTGTCAAGAAGAATAGCAAAGTGATTGATAATACCCACAAAACTATAACCTTTTACGACAGGAAGTACTTTAGTGATGAGGAAATGAAGGCTCAGAGAGGTCAAGTAGCTTGCCCAAGAATCCCCAGCTGATAATGGAGAGCAGAGCTTGGAACCCAGATCTGCCTCATTTTAAACAGGCCACATGCTTTTCCACTTCCGCAGGCTTCTTAAAATAGAGCTGAGCGTTCAGAGACGATGCTGTATCAATCTTTAAAACAACAGCAGCTACAGCAGCGACTGGAGCTGAAGTGTCTGACAACCCCTCTGAGAATATTAAGCATCACCAGGACTCTCCAGGCCACCATTGAGCTACACATACTGTTTCTCAGTTTGGAATGCCTTGTACGGTTCTATCATACTTCAATATTAAAAATAATTTTATAAATCTAAGATCTGCTCTTGAAAAATCTAAGTCCTTTTAATTCTCTCTAATCATTATCAGAGCATTAATTCCTAGCCTTTATTTTTTAAAAAAAGCAATGCTCACCCTGGCCAGTGTTTCGCGGTGGTTAAAGCATCAACCCACGGACCGAAGGATCTTGGGTTCAATTCCCCCGTCAAGGGCACATACCTTGGTTGCAGGTTTGATCCCTGCCCTGGTTGGAGTGCATGCAGGAGGCAACTAATTGATGTGTCTCTCTCACATCGAAGCTCTTCCCTCTCTCCCTCTTTCTTTCTCTCTCTCCCTCCCTCCTTCCCTTCTACTCTCTCTCAAAATCAATGAAAAAAATATCCTCAGGAGAGGATTAACAAAAATAAATAAATAAAATAAAAACACACACACATACACACACACAAAACAAACAAAAAAACAAAACAAAAAAATGCTTCTCCATCTCAGGGGTTGGTGGGACATTGGGATGGAGTAGAGGGTTTAAGCATTAAAAAAAGAAAGAAAAAGAGAGAACTCATGAACATGGACAACAGTGTGGTGATCGTGGGAGGGGGTGGGGAGGTGGAGGTAGAATACGGCACAGAGGGCATAAATGGTGATGGGAAAACATAAAATAAAAAGTAAAAAATAAATTTTAAAAGCAATGATTCTCAAATACCAAAGAAAATAAAGTCACTTCAAATAATGTCTTTATTACTATGGAAAATTCTTTCATTAGTTTTTGGCAAATCTGAGTCGCAGAAGAAATCTAAAATATAAACCCAGAAGAGTTTCTGTAAGTGTGTTTATGTCTATTACATTACCTACCCTTATACACATTTCTCTTGGGAAGTTTTCAACTATCTGATCATTTGTGTTCTTCATCTATTATCAGATGAAAGCCTCTGCTTTGCAAATCTCCCTCTCTCTCTCTCTCTCTCTCTCTC
>NW_005371344.1:183271-201723 GCF_000412655.1 Myotis brandtii
ATCATGCCAGGAAAACATGCCCCAAACCATAACACTGCCCCCACCAGCTTGAAGGGTTGTACTCATGCATGTGGGGTGCATGCTATCATGCTGTTTCCGCCAAATTCTCACTCTGCCATCTGCATGATGCAACTGGAAACGTGATTCATTGGACCATATGACTTTTTTTCTAATGCTCGAATGTCCAATCCTTGTGTTCCTGTGTGAATTGGAGACGTTTTATCTTGGTAACTGCAGACAGCAAAGGTGATCGAACAGGCCTTGGGCTTCCATATCCCATATGATGCAGTGTACGACTAATTTGCCTACAAACATCAGGTGGTCATAATAATCTGGCCACTCAATAATATATATCCCACGTTCAAAGGCTGTTAAATCGCATTGTTTACCGATATCTTCAGAAAAAATCACTTCTACTGTCGTGGTAAACAACCTGTTTCCCTATTTATAATGGTCTGGCCCTCTAGCAACTTCAGCGCAAAATTATAGCTAATTTGCCTACAAACGTCCGATGGTCATAATAATCTGGCCACTGAGTATGTATATACACACATACACACAACACACATACATATATATATCATTGGGCAAATCAGAATGAGTGTCACAGAGCTGCAACAATACTGTGGTAAATTAGCATGAGAGAAATTTCCTAGAGAACACCTTGTTGTTATTATTTATTGTAATCCTCACCTGAGTGTATGTTTTATTG
Organism: Myotis brandtii; assembly: GCF_000412655.1. Lineage (NCBI taxonomy): Eukaryota > Metazoa > Chordata > Mammalia > Chiroptera > Vespertilionidae > Myotis > Myotis brandtii. The sequence goes on from NW_005371344.1 coordinate 183,984, forward strand.
ATTTTCAGAGAGAGAGAGAAAGGGAGAGAGAGAGAGAGAACTATTGATGTGAGAGAGAAACATTGATTGGTTGCCTCTGGCAGGTGCCTTGATGGGGGATCAAACCCACAACCTAGGTATGCGCCCTGACCAGGAATCGAAATCGAGACCTTTTGGTGTATGGGACAACACTCAACCAACTGAGCCATACAGCCAGGGCACTGGTTACATTTTTTAAAAAAATATATTTTATTGATTTTCCACAGAGAGGAAGGGAGAGGGACAGAGAGCCAGAAACATCAATGAGCGAGAAACATCGATCAGCTGCCTCCTGCACACCCCCCACTGGGGGTATGCCCGCAACCAAGGTACATGCCCTTGACCGGAATCGAACCTGGGACCCTTGAGTCCGCAGGCTGACGCTCCATCCACTGAGCCAAACTGGTCAGGGCTGGTTACATTTTTTGACCTCAAATTGTATGGGCCCTTGTAATAATAGCTAGTGTTGCCTCTTTATTCTTGGTCTCTATGATTGCCTCTCTGACAAATAGTGTATAGTCCATAATCTTTCCAGTGTCTTCTCACCCCGATGTTTCATAACTCAGTGGCTCTGTCTTAGAGTTGTTCTGCATTTGCTTGCTCATCCACGGTGACCTTGTTTGAGCCCTGTTTAGTTTATTTGTTGCCTGACAATACATACCAAGCCTTACAGGGACCATTGACTTTATATACATTCAATTTATTGACTTTAGTCATCACTGTTGCCTTATAGACCCAAAAAGCACCCCAAAAGGTGTACACCAAGGCCGCCCCTAAAAGGTGAATGCCCTTTTCACTGAAGGAGAAGAAGGGCATTTCAGGGCTGTGGAGGTTCAACCTTCCTATTCCTCATCCAGCCTCCCCCTTCGGCCATGATTTTTCTTTCTTTTTCTTTTTTTTTTTTTTCAGTACCCAGCATTGATCTTACAGATAATCACAGATTGCAGCAATGTAACCCTGAGAATTCAGGTTAGTTTGTCTGCTTGTGACTGTCATCACACACTCTCTTTTTTTCAGTTTGCTTGGATGTGGTATAGAGTTTATCACTGATTAAAAAATTAAAATCAGGTCTGCAATTGCAGAAAACATTGAATAAATTTATATCCAAGAAGATAAGTATCCCTATTATGAAATCTCCTCACATCTGTTAACTCCTACTGAATAGTGGGTGACCTCAGTATAGTGAGTTACAAAATGATAAATAACTTATATTGAATATTATAGGCATAATATCAAGGAAATGTATAAAAACTTTATCTACAAATATACCAGGGATTACCCATTACCATCTCAGAGTCTATTAAACTAATACAGTAGAAAAATGTATTTTACCATGACCTAAAAAATTTAAAACACGGTCCTTAGATCTGCTTAAAAAAAAAAAAAGCACTGGATTAGGAATCAAAAGATCTGATATCTATTTTGACCCAACTACCAGGAAACCTTGGGCAAATCCATCCTGTCTGTGAGCCTCTCTCGTCCATCTCGCATCTCTGACAAAAGGTAAGAAGATCCTGCACTTAAGGTAAAACGGCAGCCTCTTTCCCTGGTGGAGCCTACTTCACTCCTGGGCTAGTTGCCCCATGCACATCCGGCCCAGCAATTAGGTGTGTGTCCACGAAGAGTTCGTTGTGATTGTTGCCAGGGTCCTTGTAATTACTTAATGCAATACAAAATTTGTAAATTGATGAAATGAAAATATAAAAGGGCAGTTTTATGTCTCTGACAAATAAGTTAAAAGCTATGGGGACTTGGTTAAGGTGACTGTTACTAATGAAACATACAGATGTATTAAGTGTGGGCTAGGTATTTGTATAAGACTGGACACAGCATTTAGAAGGTTTCACTTCACAGGCATTTTGGACTCTTATCAGTATGAGGCCATTTTACACAAAATTAAAGACAGGAAGTTTTTGTATTTACAGGGATGGGTTGAATTTGGAATGCGAATTTGCTTGAGGGCCAGCTTGTGGTACATCTTCATAGGTACTTATTTTTTAAGTTTTTGCTTCCTTCTGTTTTGCTCATTCCCTCTTATGGGTGTGGAGTGGCACTGCTTCATATTCCTCTTATGCCAACGGTACTATTCTTTGGGGTCCCACCTGGTAAATTTGAGGCCTCTGACTCCCAAGTTTCGCAGGCGCAAAGATTTTATATTTGTCTTCTTGCCTAAAAAGCCTGTCAAAATAGCATTTCAATATTTTCCAATCAGGAAAAAATTTCAGGGCAATTGCTTACTTCTCCAGGGCCCTACTTTCCCTTAGAGCTTGGCCTGCTAATCTCTCTTTACTTTTTCAGCTCTTTGATGATACTTAAATTATATTCCAACAAAATACTTTGTTTTCAGCAGGAGGGTTTTTCTTTATAACCTGGCCCACATCACATGCTATAGACTTTCCACAAACCACTTATTTATGATTCTTGCCGAAAACTAAACTGGCTTTTGAAGTGGACACGCCCCTCCGGAAGAGGTTGGTACCGGGAAAGGCTTAGATTGCCATAACAAACTGCTCCTAAAGTAAAACTAAAGTCACGGGGCTCCTTTGCATTACCTGGTTCTGCCACCAACATGCTAAAAGACCTTATTTTTTAGGTGCCCAAACTATTGGTAGGCAATGATTTTATTTCACTTCTATTTCGTGATTCTTTTTCTTACCTTGTCAGTATTTTGAGAAAGCTAAATTTATATGTATCATCTAATACAGTACTTTCCAGTAAAACTTCATATGATGACAGAAATGTCCATGTGGGACTATTATACACTTGATATGTAGCCAGTGGGATTGAGAAACTGAATTTTTAAGTAATTTTGTTCTAATTAATTTAAATAGCTGCATGTGGCTAGTGCCTTGCCATATTGGGCAGTGCAGATTCTCAAACTTCTGTCTGATACTTCAGGACAAATATTAGTTATATAAGAAGGCTTCATAAAAATACTTTTGTAACCATGGTAGTACCCCAAACAATCCAACTTATTTGTTTTTGGTCTTTGTTGTGATACTCTGATGAGGGCATACATAGAGTGAGGGACACAAAAGGTCAAGAAATTTTGCCTTTTTGAGATTACAGGATGGATCATTTATTAATCTATTGATCCCTTAACAGCTATCACCTGAACATCTAGCACATCCCAGGCACTTGGCATTGGGCCTCAGGAGGAAAGCAAAACAAGGGTCCTGCTCTTGTGAAGTGTGCAGTCTAGTTGGGGAAACACACAGGAAACATACAATATATACAATTAATATACAGTTTTATATTAAACAATTTTAAATCAATGAACATCTCCATACTTTCTTTTTCTGGATATTTTTAATTTGGGAAAGCGTCCAAGTCCAAGGTTCTCAAAAGCTTACTAAAGGCTTAGTAATCAACTCTTGGGCAATTATGTCACTCTAACAATATCTCACTTCAACAAGGCAAATAAACTGTGGGTGTTTGTATTAGCTAAGTAAAGAGTTTCTGTTTGTTTTGTAGTTTACTGTTTGGCCCATTCAGTTGGGAGACCAAACAACATATAAGGTTAATGGAAAAAACTTTTCTCTGAAGTCACAGATTTATCAAATTATTGATATTTTTGCCCATGTAAAGGAGCTTAGAAACAATCTAGACCAACCCCTCATTTTACAAATGAGTAAAGAAGCCTAAAAAACAAATTTATTGGACATGAATATGCACTTGCTGTCCTAGCCCCAGGTTTCAAGAATCCTTCACCAGTGTTCTATCGACCATATCACACCAACTTCAAAGTAATCCAAATTGTTCTGATTTCTCAAAGTTCCTAGTCAATTCATTTTCTGGAATCAATTAATTTGAGATTTTAATGTTTTCATGACAACAAAAATTTAGTACAAATTCATGAACTTGACATTCAGATCTCACATGTCTCACCATACATCCTTCCATATTCCAGGGTCTACACACATTGTTTTTCCAACTCTGAGCTCCCACCAGAATGCACGTCCTCCTATACCTGCTTACTTACCGTCAATGCCTACTGAAAGACTACATCTTGCATGAGAACTGTCTTCAAACCTAACCAGAAGAGGACAACAGCTCTTTGTATTTCTCCTGAGGATTTTGGACTCTGCCTTATACTGCAGTAGGAATGACTGCACTGGGTGTAAGAAACTTGGGAACCGGTGCCACATAGTTCTTACTTTTTTAGCTCTTGTCCCTCCTTGCAATCAATAAATATTTAAACTAAAATAAACGTCCATGGAGGCTAAAATTTTCCATAAGGTTTTTTTTGAGGCAGTTGCCAAGTGTTTGAAAAAGCCAGGATAGGGAGACAGACATGAGTGGGATGAAAAAGACTCAGATTGCTTTATAGAGAACCTTGGTGTCAGGACATTTTGTCTTTTCTGGGTGATTTTTCTTTTATTTTTAAAATTCCTAATCTATTCAGTGTAATCGGCCCAGATATTATATATATATTTTACTCGTAGTGTAAAAACCTACAGAGATAAATTTAAGAGCTTTAGGAAACATTAGAGAAAACAAGAAAATAAAATACTTTCCTGGATGCATTTTGTTGCAATTTAATTTCTCCTTCAATTTTCATAAATAAATGTACCGATAAAAAAAGATCAGAAACATAAAAATCCACTTTATCATTTACCAGTTCAAAGTAAAAAACAACAAAGGAATTTCACCAATTGACAATCCTCTGCAAAGCTCTTAAGCAAGGCCCAAATTTCATTGAAAACTTTCCTCAAGACCACTGTAATCTGACCACACCCATATTTTAATACTGCTTCTGATAAGTTGTTATGGTTCTGTATTTTCTCTACTTTGCTGTAAACCTCTCAAGCTCTTCCTATGAAAACTGGGTTAGGTGGCCGAACCTGGTGAATGATTATCAATGAAAACCGCATAAAGTGCTGTGGAATGGAGATGAAAAAAAAAAAAAATCAATTGTGTTCTCCTAAAACTAATGATGACAGTAGGGAAGGAAAAAAGGTCATGAGTAAAGCCCAGCAAAAGCACAAAGGTACAGAGTCAGCATCCTCGGCGGGAGAAGCCGGCGGGCTGGCTCCAGAACCCTCCGGGTTCGGCTGCAAGGAGAAGGGCACGAATAGCTGCTCCTGCGAAAGAGTGTGCGTGTGTCAGCGCACGAATCTCTCACACCGCCCGCAGGGTCTGGGCACTCGTCACAACCCTTGACCGCCTGGTCAGCAAACAACAGCTGATCTGGCACCCTCCCACTCCTAGACTGTCCACGCCTACAAACAGCCGCTAATTTCGGGCAGACCGGAAGCCCTTTTGCCCCGGCTCGCGGGTCTACTAACTAGGCCGGTCAGCACCGGAAGCTCTTCTGCCCCGATCTTTGGGCGCGTCAGCGCCGGCCGCACAGGCGCAGTGGAGCTCAGGTCGAGTTGTGGGAGGGGAAAAGGAAGAGGTGGAGGGGGGCGGGGCCGTCCCAGAAGATGGCGGAGGCGGGGGTGAGTTGGGGTCCACCTGCGAAGCGCCAGTGCCTCGGTGCTGAGGAAAGTGGTCTGAGGAAGTGGGTGGCCTTCGGGAAGAGGAAGTGCTGGTGATTTTGCATCCTAGGAACCCTGCTGGCAAGTGCGGGAGCCAGGACTGCGGATGGGGCCTGAAGGGCGAGGGGTTCCGCTCACCTGAAGAAGGGTCGGCGAGGTCCGGACGGGGACGGCGGGGTCGGGGAGAGGTCATCTGAGAGGCCGAGGCTCCCCCGACAGTGGGAGAGGGTTGGAGAGGAAAGAAGGCTGGAGGACGGCGGGATGGGCGACCCTGGAGATCTGATGAGGGTGGAGGTCGGCGAGCTGTCCAGCATAGAGCTGTCAGGACTTGGGAGGCTGGTAACCAGAGAGACTCAGGCTCGGGAGGGTGGTGGATCCCCAAAGGTGGCTATGGCAGTGAGTTTAGAATCCACAGAAAGCTGTGTTGGTTTGGGTTGAGGAGTGGGACTGTGGCATTGGGTTGGAATTGGAAACCCAGGGAAGTGGTGTGCGGGTATGCCCGAGAACTCTTGTCAAGACCGAGAAGTCGTTGGTGAGAACTATCACCCTGGGGTTTAAGAGCTGGTCAGTGGGGATCAGCAATGCGGAAAAGGAACAATAACAGAGTGTGGATGACGGGGGGGCAGGGAGGTGGTGCTAAAAAGGTGACCAGGACCCATGCCCAGCTAGTGTGGGAGGAAAAGTTATTGAAGTGTGGTCTTAGCCAGGTAGTCCGGGAAAATGTACCTTGAAGAGCTTGCTGTGTTGCAGGCTGGATGCAGAAATGCTGTAGAAAGCAATGGAGGGACCTGGCGGCTGTGCTGGCCGGGATCCGGGTTGCAGTGCCGCCGAGGATTGCACGAAAGAGAGTCCCAGGCCCGGGTGAGGGGGAGTGAAGGCAGCCGGGCAGTGGCTAGACTGGGCGCTCCAACGTTTGGGTTTGGCCTTGATAGCGAACCACTTTGTGAAAATGAATGAAGAGAATGCGGCTGCTAGTAGGGTTCCCACAGAAAAAAACAATTAGCCAGGTGTTCTTTCTATTTCCACCTTCATTCTTTCTCTGGACATGATGTGTAGTGTGCTTTGAGTTCCCAGTAGATATCTGATATGAAGTGACCAAGCTGTGAATCGTGTACATTTGGGGAACAGGTTGGTTCTTTTTAAACTGGCAAGTGTTGCTTTTCCATATGGTGGGCTGAAAAGAAAAGGATAAAAGGTAATTCAGTAGTTTAGAGACAACTTGTTTTTATTGTTCTTAGAACATTATTCGCCAACCTTTTTAGAGCCTGAGATTTGACATTTAAAAGCAGTAATGGGATGTGAATGCTGCTTGCTTAATAGTTTCTGTGTTCGGGTTTTGATGTTGAGAGGAAAGGTGAGTTTCAGTGACTTCAAGGCAAATGTGTTTCTTCCTGGAAATTTTAGCTTATGACCCACATGTGTGTGCTTATATGTAAGGAGGGCTAAACCTTTTCATTGATTTAAGTGTGTTTTTCCTAATGTTGATGCTTATTCTGTGTTGAGAATGCCATTGTAATTAAGAGAGCAGATGAATAAAAAAGATGTGAGGTAGTAACTTAGTTTTATTATTTATTAGCCTATGTGACCTAAGCACCTGAAGGGACAGGTTCATTGTAGGCAGCAAACATACTGCCTCCTTGGAAAATGAATGGCCTTGTTTGGTTTTAGGGGTTGGCGTAATTGTGAGAATGCAAATGGTTCTTAAGCTCACTAGGAGATTTTTTGATTGTGGGTGTGTTTTCAGTGGCCTGTTGCCTGAAATTGTTTCAGTAGCAAATATCAGCTTTGATCTTCATTCACAAAGCCCAGGATCACTTCTAACCCTCTTTTATTCATCTAGAAGTAATAATATTAATCCACTAACAGGTAGTCATGTGTCTTTTCAGTTTTGATGATTTGTTATTTATCTATCCAAACTATTTGCATCGTGTTGTTCAAGGTAGAATTTTTCATGTCCTGTGGGAGTTTTTTCTTTGTCAGTTATTGAAATAAAAAGCTTATTTTGGTATTAACAGTATTTTTTATCAACATAACTCTAAAAAGTGTTTCTTATGTGGCACTTAACTTTTTTTGTATGGTGTTTGTAGCTGGAGGACATGGAGTGAAATGGGAAGTGCTCTGGACATAGAGTCAGAGTGCTTGGGGCCAATATTAGTGCTTTTTGGTAATAGTTTTATGATCTCAGAAAGTTACTTAGCCTATTTTATTTTATAAAATGGAGATTATCTTGCCTATTTACCAAGGTTATTATTGTTGAGGATCTGTTGAGTTATTATTCTCTAAAGGGTACTTTTGTACCAGAGACTTTTTGCCTGGTCAGCAAATTATTTCTTGAGTGGCCTAAATTTTTCAAATATAGATTATTTTTTAATTTTGGAGAATCAAATTTATCATTGATGTAAGAGTAATATTTAAAGGTGTAGGTACTCTTTGTTTTAAGAAAATAATTTCAACACATAATCAGAAAAACCAAACTTTAAAACAAACAAATTAGGGGATACTTATTACATGAGCTTTCACTTTAAAACAACTAACTATTCCTCTAGTGTGTGGTTAATATTATAAACAACATTCCTTTTTAGTAATTTAAGTGTTCCACAGTAGGGAATGAATGGTCTAGTGGAATTTCTTATTTCTTTGAAGAGTCTGGCCATTTCCAGGAGTTCACTTTACATGTTTATGGTAGCAAGATCCAGTGGAACAGTCTTGATCTTGTCACTTCACTTGCTCACATTGGGTGTCATTTGCTTCTCCAGTAAAATGAGAGAACGGTTAGATCACTGCCTCTTAACTTTTTTTGGTTCGTGGACATTTTGAGTACTTGATATAAATTGTGGAACTTTCTTCCTAGAAAATACACATATGCACAACCTTTCTCCTCCTCCTCCTCCTCCTCGAACTGAAAAATGGTGATGGCTTTTCATCTACTATTGCTGTTTCATTATCCCCTTTCCTCTCCTTCTCCTCCTCCTCCTCCTCCTCCTCTTTCCTCCTCCTTTTTCCTCCTTCCTCCTTCTCCTTCTTTTTGCATTAGGCTCACATATCCCTTGCAAGAGATGATCTCCAATTTCCCTTCCATTTCTTAAATTTTAGGATATTGTGACTCTAAAGCACTTTAACTTTTATTTTTGCCTATAGTAATTATGTACTATTGTATTATTTTGTAGTCACAAAGTTAGATTTTTGGACTTGTAAAAATTAGCTTTAAAAACTCATTCAAATAAACATCAAACAAATGTCATGTTATTTTTAAAGAAAACTTTTGGGGTGAAATAGGAAGCTATAAACCAGCACTACAGGAAAGGTTGAATAAACAGCTGTGGTAGAATAACACAAACCGTTTAGAAAGTCTCAGGCAGCCTTGAAATAGAATGAGGAAAGAGTCTCCAGCAATCATTGGTTCTCAGCGGAGAGCATTGCCTCTCTTGGGGCATATGGAAATGTGTAGGGACATTTTTAATTGTCTCAAATTGGGGAGAGAGCATATAGTGGCGTTTAGTGGGCATGAGCCAGGGAAGTGTTTTTGCAATGCTTAGGGCAGGTCCACACAGCAAGGAGTTGTCCAGCCCCAAATGCCTAAACTCTTTGACAACCCCTGGTGAGTGATTGTGAGATGGGGCCTACCACAACTGAAATAAGTGTTAAAACTAGTTATTTTGCTCTCTTAAAAACATTATTTATTGTACATAAAATATCCTTTGCCATTCATTCCCTTTTGGAAAAAAATGCACGAACATAAGCAAAATGATTTACTAGAGCAGTTTGTATTACTAAAAATATATGTACAGTTCAACCTTGAACAACATGGGTTTGAACTGCATGGGCCCACTTACATGCCGATTTCCCTCCAACCCCCCAATAAATACAATTGGCCCTTGGTACTTCTGCTTTTGTATCCATGAATTCAGCCTACCGTGAATTTCCAATCCATGGTTGGGAATCCACAGATGTGGGGACCAACTGTATGCATTGTTCTATGCCATTTTGTATAAGGAGCTTGAACATCTGTGGATTTTGGTATCTGTGGGCAGCGCTCGAAGATACTGAGAGCCAATTTAGTTAAGTTTTCAGGGCAGGGGCAGAAATTACAGATTTTCAACTGCAAGGGCATCAGCACCCTTTACCCCCTCTCTCCCCCATTGTTCAAGAGTCCACTGAATATTCTTTGTCCTCTAGTAGCTGTTTTAACAGCAAAAGTGGGGCTTTGCTGTGTCTACTGGAAGTTTATGGAGTGAAGAGTCAGCTGTTGGTAATGCAGTATGTTAAGTTGGCAATATGATTTTTTTTAAACATTTGTTTTACTCTTCGATCTAGTACATTTAAATAAAATTTCAAGGTGTTTGTACACTTATTCTCCTGGTCTTTGTGTTATTATATAGTCTCCCCCTTATGTTGGCATTGGTACCTTGAGAATATATTATAGTTGAGATTGTTTTCTAATGTTTACCTGTGAGCAGCAGCTTGAGTTTGGCAAAGAAAGAATTCAGAGCCAAGAGCTCTAGCATAGGAAGTTTATTTAGAAAGTCCCAGAGGTAGAAGAAGTGAGCTAGCTGGGTTGTGCGGACTCAGGAAACAACTTATACAGGCAAAAGAAAGGCCTTGGTGCTTAGGAGGAAGAAAGCAAAGGTACATACCTGAGGGAAAAGAGCGGGCAGGCTCAGGCATGCTCCAAAGAGAGAGCATACTGGGTCCTTTGTCTTAAGGGTTTGCGTCTGTTTTCTAAAGGTGGGCATTTTAGGGGAGCTCTCCGGGGAGGATCTCAGTAGAATATTTATCAGCTTTCCAGGTGTGTCCTTTCAGGATCCTGGTCTCTAGGGTCAGTGCTAGGATAAGGGTTCATTAGTCATTGCATCTGGTCCAAATATCAGTCATTGCGTTGCTTCATCTGTTTTGCTGCTTTTCTGGGCCTGTAGCTGAAACACAACTGAGGCCTAGATATTATCTCTAGTTTGACCAAAACTCTGTTTACGTGGTCAACAGATCCAAGGCGTTGCTTCTGAGATTACTGAGACTGGTCAGAATTTCATTATCCTGAGGGCGTAATGAGTAAGGGAGTGGTCGTGTAAGGGAGAAGGACACAGGTGGGTTAGGGTGCTGGATGAGGCTGGTTTGAGTCAGCCATGTCTCAGTTTCCTCATCCCACTTGCCAAGGAATTTTCCTAGCTTCTTACTATCCTGCCTTAAACCCATCTTTTCAGTCATCCTCGTCTGTAGATCCAGATGCCAAAAGAGAAGCCTGAGGAGTTAGGCTGGAATGGGACTCAAGGTTTAGAGGAAAGAGAAGGGGTTTTGGAATCAGTCAGATGTAAGGAAAAATTCCAGTTCTAATATTGTATGTCAGGTGACCATAAGCAAGTTGCTAAATCTCTTTGACTTAATATCTTCATTTGTAAAATGAGGATGATAACACCTACCTTTAGGATTATTTTGAAGATTAGAGTTACTGTATGTCTGTCATGGAGTAGGCCCTCCATAAATGGGTGCTATATCAGTAGTCATGGTGATGATGATGATGATGATGAAGATGAAGATGAAGAAGAATTCTGTAGCTACTGAACACCTTGCTAAGTGACTAGAACACATGGCATGCCGGCATGCTGCATACTACTGCAAGGAATAGTCTGCAAAACCAAGTCAGGAGATGTTCTGGGCAATTTCAACTGGTGTTTAGAGTCTTTTTTCCCCATGAATCAGCTGTAACATGTACTGTTTTCCCTAGTCGTCTAAGCTGTAGAACTTAGTTATGCTATAGACTAAGAAGGTTTGCGAGGACTAGCTTGAGGACAGAATTCCCCCCTTGAGTGTTGGGCACAGAGCTTTGGGTATGGCAGAGGCTCAATAAAAAAAGTCTGTTCTCTGTGTTTATCATATGACAGTGGTAAGCTGTGAAAGTTGCTGGTACTTACGAATATTCTCATTTTCATGCTGATTATTTCTAAAGTCAGTATCCTTCCCCTCAATTTACACATGGGTTTTATTCCAAAGCTCATTTGTAAGGTAAGTTGGAACTTGGAAGTTCAGAGGAAATATAGTTTAAATTTTGATTACATGCTCAGTTGCCTTTATTTTCTTTTTTAAAAAAATATATTTTATTGAATTTTTACAGAGAGGAAGGGAGAGGGATAGAGAATTAGAAACATCGATGAAAGAGAAACATCGATCAGCTGCCTCCTGCACACCTCCTACTGGGGATGTGCCCGCAACCAAGGTACATGCCCTTGACCGGAATCGAACCTGGGACCTTTCAGTCCATAGGCCGATGCTCTATCCACTGAGCCAAACCAGTTAGGGCTCAGTTGTCTTTCAAAAGGCCTGTTTAACCCAGTGTAGTTTGATTCAAAAAGAGTTAATCCATCTCCAAGTGGCTTATCTCAGTGGTTAGGTTAGAGCATTGGCCCACAGACTAAAGGGTCATGGGTTCGGTTCTGCTCAAGGGTTCGCACCTCAGTTGCATGCTCAATCCCTGGCCCCAGTCAGGGCAACCAGTGCGGGAGGCAACCAGTCGTTGTGTCTCTCTCACATTGATGTTTCTCTCTCTCTGTCTCTCCCCCTCCCTTCCACTGTCTCCAAAAATCAATGGAAAAAAATATCCTCAGGTAAAGATAAACAAACAAATAAACAAAAATAGTTAACCCAGTTTCATTAACCAAATATGCATATGTAGAGCTCCCACTGTGGGCTGGGCAGGCACCGTTCTGGGTACATAGACACACTGGAGACTTAATAGTGAATAAGACCTATATAAAAAGTTTATAATCCATGAAGCAGCTATACCTATTATTAAAAGGTAGCTACTATAAGTATCATCCTAACCTTTTAAATAAACTGCTTTGAGACTCAAAGGAAACATCATTTATGTGCTGACTTCTGATCATGCTCAGGATATGTTATATTGTTGGATGGGATAAAAGTAAGTTAATAAAAATTGTATAGTATTTTCCCATTTAAAAATACAGTTATATTCATAGAAAACACAGAAGGATATGCAACACTTTGGGAAGCTGAGCACCATGGTTAGAATGAGGGTTTTGGAGCCAGACACCATGGATTTGAATCCCAGCTCACCCTCTTATTAGGGGTATAAACTTGGTTAAGTCACTTAACCTCTTTTTTTTGCCTCACCTGTAAAATGGATATAATAATTGCACTTACCTTTTAGGTTACTGTGAGAGTTATATGAGTTACCATATGTCAGGTGCTTAGAGCAGCTCATAGAAAGCCTTAAGTGTTGTCTTAAATATAAAGGAAAGATAACTTTGGTTAGAGTGAACAAATACACCTATTGTACTAGCAAAGATCTAGGTTTTAGGAGTCAGGATCTATATGGATAAAACTCATCAAAATCTAGGTCATTCTTCATTTTCTTAGTTTCCTTTCTTCTGCTTCTACTCCAGCTTTCTCGCCAAAGCTCCCATGCTTGCAGGAAAGGTGGATTGGGCCCAGGCAGGGGTGGGTCACAGCTGTGGCTCTGGAGGGAAGGGTCAGGTCTAGTTTCTGTGCTTGGTGTGTGTGTGTGTGTGTGTGTAGGTGACTGAATGGTGGTCTGCTTTTTTTAAGACACCAGAAATTCAAATATATAAGCATTAGACTTTAAAACATGTCATTATGTTCCCCACTAAAGATTGTCCTCATGAACAAGTCACATTTTATTGATTTTCAGTCAGAGTGTGTTAATTTTTGTAAAGTATAAATTAGTGTATTTTCTGTAAAGTATAAATATTTAGGTAGGAGCAACAGATTTGATCTTCCAGATTCTAATGGAAGTATCCCATATAACCGTTTCTCTGATGTGGAGCAAACTGTTCTTACTATTATTTTAATTTTAAATCTCTTAGGTCACATATTCTATCCTAGTTAAGTGTTAAGTATTGCACTTTTTAAAAATTACATAATTCATATAAAAATGTTTTTAAACCTTTTTTATTTAGTAAGTAACTAATTTAAATAAATATATCAGATTGTTATTTCATTGTTTGTCCTTTTACATTAATTACTATTGAAATCAGGACAATTATATAATCATTTATTAAACCCATACTAATTTTTTTTTTTTTTTTTGTCGTCTCTTGCAGGATTTCTGGTTGGTCCTATTTCAGGGCAAGATGCGGTTCTGTTGAAACGCCAATCTGCTTGATTCACAGACAAGCCATTTCAGCTGGGAAGCCTTTTTTTTTTTTTTTTTTTTTTTTTTTCTGCTGGCCTACTGAACTTATGAAACCATGGCAGAAGGAGAGACAGAGTCACCTGGGCCCAAAAAGCGTGGTCCTTACATCTCATCTGTAACTAGCTGGAGTATAAATTTGATGATTCGAGGAGTAGTGCTGTTTTTTATTGGAGTATTTCTGGCATTAGTGTTAAATTTACTTCAGATTCAGAGAAACGTGACCCTTTTCCCACCTGATGTGATTGCAAGCATCTTTTCTTCAGCATGGTGGGTACCACCGTGCTGTGGCACAGCTTCAGGTATGTGCAGGTTATTTCTGTAATGCTTAGGAAGAAAATGGGGTGAATGAGTGTGGATTTTTTTTTAAAAATTTAACTTTATTGAGGTATAATTTAAATATAATAAATGTGTCTATTTTAAATGAACAATTTGGTGAGTTTAGACAAATGCATGCATTCATGTAACTACCACCACAAATTCTCTTGTGCCCTCTTGCAGTCTACTTCCCAGGCCCAGCCTCAGGCTTCCACTGATCTTTCCATGACTAGGTTATTTTTGCCTGTTATAAAATGTAATGTAAAAGGAATCATAGAGCATATACTCTTTTGTGTCTGATTTCTATCTGTTCCATGTCTTTCAAAAATGTAATCCTAAAAACCTGATTCCCTTAGGGATGAGGCTTTCAGCTTCTTAATTTTTTTCCTATCTTCAACCCATCTCATGTAAGTTTTATTTTAAGTTATTTTGATGATGATCACCACTGTTTGGTTTGAAGGGTGTGGTCTTAAGGGTGTGTTATGGTCTTCTTTTTGAAATAGATAAAAACCTGACAGAATAGTTTTGTTCAAGTTAAAAGCTTCATATTGTATGTTTTGTTTGGTGGACAGTGTATAATGGATAAAGTGGAGCATTTCAGAAGCCTAATTGATGATGCTGATCTGTCATAATGAGTAGCTGTTTAGCTTTTTCTAATGATGAATTCTAATAGATTAATAATATTTTATATAATGAGGTCATGGAAGCCATAATTGTGTAGTAGAAGGGAATTCTGACGAGGGAGAAAATTGCTTTTTTTGAATGTCTGCTTGGTGTCACATACTTAATATACATGAATACTTTACAGTATAATATAGATACTTTTTGACTTACATCCAAAACTGGAGGTTGAAGGGTAAGAAGTTAGGTATAAGGCATTTTGAATGTCCTGGTGAAACTAATTAGACAGTTACATAATTCTGTCACATGAGTGGAAGGGTGTTGTCATGGTGAGGCTTCAGTGTGCTTTATTTATTGATGTCTCACTATTATAACATTCATATCAAAAGAGAAGTTGTAAAGGTGATGGTTCTTAGTTTCCATAGGGTTGTTATTATTCTCTGAGAGAATAGGTGAAATAGTCCAAACAAAGAGAAGACAGCATAAATTATATTTCATTCTCTGTTGTATCATGTAAAAATTCTGAAAAGAGAAAAAGTGTTCCTAACAACTTTTACTAGTTCTTTGTTATTTTCTACCATCATGTAACTGCTGTCTGGCCACCAATAGAAGCTTTTGGTGACTTGGAAGAACATGACTTTTAGGAATAGACAAGGGGAAAGTCAGAGGAGGGAAATAGTTACTGAATGTCTACTAATGTGCCAGGCACATGCTTCCACCCCAAGGACCTGCAGGTCACCTTTGGGAGCATTGTGCCTATTTTGGGGGATGAGGAAGCTGAATGATAAGAGGATATTAAGGGACCCAGGGTTCCAGAGCCAGTGACTGGTGCAGCTAGGTCAATGTCCCAGGCCTCCTTTACTCAGGGTGCCTTTTTCAAAGCCTCCAGCCTCATAAGTGCGACGCTTGAATGGAATGAATGCACTGGCGTGTGTTGCACCTTCTGGGCGTGGGCAGGAGAACTTAACTAAGGTTTTATTGTACCTCTGTTATGGAGAACAGGGTGGTGGGGGCACTTCTGCCACAAACTCACACTTATTAGTAGGAAGGAAATTCTAAACGTTAATACTACATTTCATTCACTTTGTCCCTGCTTTCCTTCCTTTTCCCAGCCACTAGGTTTCTCACACTTACAAACTCAACATCACACCTTTTCATTTGGGGATTTGCATTTCTTGCTTAATTGTTTCTCCTGAAAGCAGTGCATTCTATGAGGCACCCAGACAAAAGAAAGTAGAGGCATTAGGAAATCTAGATTTCAGTCACCTCTGCTACTGGTTTTATTGGGTAAGATATCAGATTTGGAGAAGTTGCCAAAAATGGAAAATGAATTCTTGCATAATTGCTGCCTCCTCCCGCCCCCAATTTTAAGGAAAATATTATAGAAAAATAAATGATGTAAGAAATATCATGTGTATGACTCTGCGTGTGTATGTAGCACGCATGTATTCTGTGTATCTGTTGGTATGCATTTTCAAAGCTCTCTAGGCTCTCACCATCTTAAATCAGAAAAACTGATTATTGTCCTTTGATTTTCCTGTCCAACTAGTATTCACACACTGAGGTTCTCTGCATCCCCATTCTCTACATGTAAGCAGAAGGGTCCCTGGTTATTTCTACCTTTCTGTATAACACATAGGGCTGAGAATTTGCTACTAGGGCTTCTGGAGGGCCAACTAGTAGAGAACTCTGGTAAATTGCTTCTCTATTTTTAGTTTAATGATTAGTGTTTCGAGTTGATTAACTTCTTTATGTGCAGTGCATTAGAATTGGAGTTAGAAAACTCTTCAACATTATTGAGGACCATAATAAAGGAATCTTTCTGAATAATAAATAGAAAAAAAGACAACTATAATTATGTGGGTAAAGTAAGTAGAAAAGTTGACTCAAAAATCACAAGTTACCAGACTGTGTTCATACTTATGAAACTAATGTCTAATTTAAAAAGAAAAAACAAATCTTTCCTGTTTAGCCATGCAGTTAGTTACCCAATTTCTGGAGAGCCCTGCAAGTCTCCTGCCTCTCTCTCTCTTAACTCCCACATCCAGTTTCCAAGTTTTACATCTTTCCTCTGTCTCTTTTTTGGGCAAAGCCCTCAACCACTCTGCTTGGCATTTTCAGGTCTTTTCTTTTTCTGCCTCTAATTTTGTACCATCCTTCAGCCTCCCTCCCTGATGCAGATGTGATGGCATTATATTTCTGGTTCCCCGTATCTGCAGGGTAAAGTCTCTATGATATGGCCCTTGCCTACTTTACCTTCCTCTGAGCTCCCTTTCTGCCTAACCCGGACAGTTTCCAGGTGATACTGGTGTTTTCTGTTCCCAAATGCTTTGGTTAGAAAGCTCTTTTCACATCATTTACCTGCCAAATGCTCCTACTTCAAGGATCACCTCTTCTGTGAAGCTTTCCTGACACCCTAGCTTTCTTGACACCTCTCCGCCCCTCAGCACATGCCAGGAGAAGACTGAGACCTCACTGGCCCTATCAGTGCTATCCCTAAACACATTACTGTATTTAATTGTTGCTTTGGTCACTTTGGGAATGCGGTCATATCTTACTCTTTTTTAAAAAATTTTAAATCTTTATTGTTGAGCATATTACAGATGTCCCCCTTATCCCCCCATGGCCCCCCCTCCAGCCAGTTCTTGCCCGGCCCCAGGCCTTCACCACCCTATTGTCTGTATTCTTAGGTAAAGCATATATGCATATAAGATCTTTGCTTACTCTCTTCCTGCCCTCCCACCCACCTTCCCTCTGAGATTCCTCAGTCTGTTCCATGTTTCCATGCTGATTCTACTTATTCATCAGTTTATTTTGTTCATTAGATTTCTTGTTTGTTTATTTTGATTTTTAGATTCAGTTGTCGAGAGATATGTATTTATTACTATCTTATTGTTCATACTAGAGGCCCAGTGCACAAAAATTTGTGCACCAGCAGCCTAGTCAGGACCTCTAGCCAGGATACCAGGATCTAGTTCTGGCTAGGATCTGATGATTATTGTCTTGTTACATCTGTATTTATACCAGTCGATTTTAATCCTGTAATCCTGTCTTACAAAGGTTAGGGCGTTTCTTATCTCCATTCCTGGGAGTAAAGATTATGTAGCTTAAGCGTGATTGTTTGTAGTTAAAGTGATTAACT
>NW_005371344.1:203399-220731 GCF_000412655.1 Myotis brandtii
CTGGCCAGCCTGGATGAGGGGATGATGGCTGTTTGCAGCTGGTCACACCCCCTTCAGGGTGGGGGTCCCCACTGGGGTGCCTGGCCAGTCTGGGTGAGGGGCTGAGGGCCATTTTCAGGCTGGCGGGCGACTGAAGCTCCCAACCTCTCCTTTTTTTCTTTTTCTTTTTTATTCTGGGATTTATTTACCTTCTATGGCTGTCACTGGAGCTGAGAGCCGGCTTTAGCTCTGAGGCTCGGCTCCAGCTTGAGGCCTCGGCTGCTGAAAGCAGGTATCTGGTTTGTTTGACTTCTATAATTGAAACACTGTTGCAACTCCAGCTTGGCCAGCTGGCTGAAAGCATGGGGTTTGTTTAGCTTCTATAATTGCAACATTGTTTCTTAGAGTGCAAGCTCAGAGCCCAGCAGCGGCAGGCGGGGAACCTTGGCTTCCTCCTTCACTGGAGCAAGCAAGCCTCCTGTTCGCTTCAGCTGCCTGGCTGCCGGCCGCCATCTTGGTTGGCAGTTAATTTGCATATCGCCCTGATTAGCCAGTGGGAAGCGTGTCAGAGGTATGGTTAATTACCATGTTTGTCTGTTATTAGATAGGATTGTTTTTTATCTATTTCTCCTTATTCTTTTTCCTCTTCTTAAAGAATACCTTTCAGCATTTCATGTAATACTGGTTTGATGGTGATGAACTCCTTTAGTTTTTTCTTGTCTGTGAAGCTCTTTATTTGACCTTCAATTCTAAATGATAGCATTACTGGGTAGAGTAAGCTTGGTTGTAGGTCCTTGCTATTCATCACTTTGAGTATTTCTTGCCACTCTCTTCTTACTTGCAAAGTTTCTGTTGAGAAATCAGCTGACAATTGTATGGGCACTTCCTTGTAGGGAATGAACTGCTTTTCTCTTGCTGCTTTTAAGATTCTCTTTGTCTTTAACTTTTGGCAATTTAATTATGATGTGTGCTGGTGTGGGCCTTCTTTGGGTTCCTCTTGTTTGGGACTCTCTGCACTTCCTGGACTTGTAAGTCTATTTCTTTCACCAGGTAGAGGAAATTTTTGGTCATTATTTCTTCAAATAGGTTTTTAATATCTTGCTCTCTCTCTCTTTTCCTTCTGGTACCCCCATAATATGAATGTTGTTAAGCTTGAAGTTGTTCCAGAGGCTCCTTACACTATCTTCATATTTTTGGATTATTTTTTTTTCTGCTTCTGATTGGATGTTTTTTTTTTTCTTCTTCATATTCCAGATTGTTGATTTGCTTTTCAGAACCCTCATTTCTACTGTTGAATTCCTATGCAAGAATTCTTTATTTTATTTATTTATTTTTTTAAAATATATTTTATTGATTTTTTACAGAGAGGAAGGGAGAAGGATAGAGAGTTAGAAACATCGATGGGAGAGAAACATCAATCAGCTGCCTCTTGCACACCTCCTACTGGGGATGTGCCCGCAACCAAGGTACATGCCCTTGGCCAGAATGGAACCCGGGACCTTTCAGTCCACAGGCTGATGCTCTATCCACTGAGCCAAATCGGTTAGGGCAGAATTCTTTATTTTAGTTAATGTATGCTTAATTTCTGTTTTGTCCTTTTTCATGTCTTTGACATTCTCACTAAGATCCTTGAAAGTCTCACTAAGTCCCTTGATGTGCTCATTAATTCCCTTGAAGCTCTCATTAAGTCCCTTGAAACTCTCATTAAGATCCTTGAGTAACCTTATAACCATTGTTTTGAACTCTGTATTCAGTAGTTTGCTTGCTTCCATTTCTTTCATTTGTAACATGTTTCTTTGTCTCCACATTTTGGCTGCTTTCCTGTATTTGTTTCTATATACTAGGTAGAGCAGTTATGTCTTCTGGAATTGGTAGAGAGGCCTTGTGTATTAGGTGTCCTGTAGGGCCCAGTGGCTCAGTCTCCCCAGTCACCTGAGTTAGGCACTCTAGTTGTGCCCTTGTGTGGGCTGTGTGCAAAGTCTTGTAGTTGAGCCTTGATTGCTGTTGGCTCACTGGGAGGAATTGATCTCAGGCCAAGTTGCTGTGCAGGAGACACCCCCTGTGGAGCAGAACTTGCTTCAGTAGGGCTTTGGTGCTCACTAGTCTGCCCCTTGAGTGTGTCACTTGTGAATGTGTAGAGTTGTAATCTGGTATGGTCTGAAGCTGTCCACTGGGTGCACTGGCTCAGGGGCCTCCTGGGAGTTGCAAAGCCAGCCAATACCTGGGGCCACCCATCAGGAGCTACAGAGAGCTCTACAGATGGGTGCTACTTGTATTGGGCTAGAAAGTGCCCAGATGATGCTCAGCTGTGACACAAGGCAGGCTGGTGCTGGAGCCAAGTATTGGTCCTTTTATTGATTGGTTTAGGACATGTTGACTCCAGCTGCTGCTTGTTTAAGAGATTTTAGCAAAGTCTGAAGCTTGAGCTAGGACAGGCCATTCATATGGAAAAGCAGCTGCAAACAGCTTGGGTGGGGTTGTAAATTGGATAGGGCGGCATCTCAGGGAATCACCAGGGCAGAGGGAACAGTGTGGGTCATACTGATGGAAGCTCAGATATGGCTGCCAGTCAGCTCTGCAATGGGGAGGTCCCAGCACAGGAACAATGATCCCTGTAAGCACCCCTGTCTGGGAGAAAGCCACCTCTGAATTCCTGCCCCTACATCAGACAGTCTAGTTCTTCCCCGGATGTCCCTGGATTTCCCCAATGCCGCCACCTGGCACTGGAGCTCAGAGGAAGCGAGACCGTGTAGGTTTATGTGTGGGCCCTTTAAGAGGAACAACTGTGACTCCAGCAGCCTCCATGTCACTCAGCCATAATCCCCGCTGGTTTTTATAGCTTGAAGTTATGGGGACTTCTCTTCCCAGCTCTGGAACCCTGGGATGGGTCTGGTTTGTGGCTGGGACCCCCTGCTTCTCATGGGAGGCCTTTGAGATATCCCTCCCAATTAAAAAACTCCACATTTGGGTGTCGGACCAACCTATTCTGTGCCTCTGCCCCTCCTACCAGTCTCAATGTGCTTTCTTCACTTCTCTAGTTGCAGGACTTCTACTCAGCCATGTTTCAGGCAGTTCTGAGTGATTGTTGTACTGTATTTTAGTTGTAATTTTGATGTGGTTGTGGGAGGCGGAGAGCACAGGTGTTTATCTACACTGCCATCTTGGTTCTCCTCTTTTTCTTTTTTTCTTTTTAAATCCCCAGCAAATACCAAGAACCAGAAACAGTGTAGGAGCTTATTTGTTGCATGAAAACATTGCCTATCCTATAATACTTTTCCATGAAAGTATATCTCATTCAGTGGTTTTGTTTTTTTAGCCCCTTTTCTTTGAAAAATGTTTGATTTAGCTATTCCTTTTAGTGTATCAATGCATTAAACACCTTACCATGTAAAAGTGATGATAATATTGGTGTTTTACAAACTCTTTTTGTTTATAGTCTTGATAGGCTATTACTAGTCACTGGGAAATAAATATACAGACATACATTGGAGATTTGCAGGTTTGGTTCCAAATTACCAAAATAAAGCAAATATTGCAATAAAGCAAGTTACATCAATTTTTGGGTTTCCCAGTCTATATAAAAATTATGTTTACGTTATACATTAGTTATTAAGTGTATAACAGCATTATATCTAAAATGACAATATACATATCTTAATTAAAAATACTTTATTGCTAAAAATTGCTAACCATCATCATTGCTTGCAGTGAGTTGTAATCTTTTTGCTCGTGGCGGGTCTTACCTTCAATTGGAAAAATAAATCTGCAAAGCTCAGTAAAGCAAAGTGCAATACAATGAGGTATGCCACTATCCCAAGAAATACGGTTTTGCATCAGAGAACCATCTGGTTTACCAGGACTTGTTTGCCTATAATTTTACACAGGCATACTTATAAAATAGTCTTTCTTGTTGAAATAAAGTGGAGAAAGAGGATAAGAAGACCAGACCTACCTTTGCTGAGCTCTTACACAGTGAGCTTCACTGTGCTGTAGACATCGCTATCAGACTCTGCCATGCCTTTATTTAAAGGGAAGAAAGAAGATATGTAATGGGAAGTGACAAGCTTCCTTGAATTTTCCCTCTCAGTGAGCAATGGAAAACCATGCATACTCAATGGATTTGATTTTTACTGCCAGATCCCAAGGTTGGCAGCATGGTGGTTTAAATTCCTTTTGTGATTTTGCTCTCTCTCCTTAGTTCTCTCTCACTTGTGAGTCTGACATCACATGCATAAAAATATAGTCTGTTTACTTATTTATATCTTTGCATACACATTGGTCTTCTCTATGTGATAATTCTTTACCTATGGCATCAGCTGCTGAGGAAAATTGACTTGGAATGCCTAATCTTAGTTGATTTTACTTAGCAATAGGCAAAGGGAGGAGAAAGAGCAAGAATGAGAGTGAGGATTGACATCGGAGCTGTTTCATGACCCCTTAAGGAAAAAAAAAAAAGAGGTAATATTCATTTAGATACATTTCAACTCTTAGGCATGCTTGTTGCCATTTTAATTTTGTAGAAATTTGAAAATGCTGTCAGTTAATTTTACAGGATTTTAGAGCCTGGCCTTTTAAATAGGAATATATAGTAAGTTCTCACTTGAAGTCTTCATAGGTTCTGCAACTTTAATTGAAATGACAGACAACAAAACTCAGTCTAATATAGGCTAATTGATATAAACAAGAGTTTAAGCTCCTATAATGTTATAGTGAAATGACAGTGAATGAAGTGACATTATTCAAGGACCAGTTATAATGTAAAACGTAAATTTACTAGCAGTTTTTGCACCTCTGCATTACTGAAGTTTGTTGCTAATCTGTTGATGGTCTATGAACCATCTATATTTAGCAAAGGTCTAACTCAAAAGAGCACCTTCAAGTGTTTTGTGGGTTAGAAAATACATACATTATTGCAGCCTCTTCTTTATGCTGCGCCACTGCTCTGCTGGCCTGTGAGTTTTGATACTAATTGATTTCCATTTTCCTTGAAGATCGAATGCATCTTTTGTGAGGTATAGGTAGCCAACATCAGGCCAGGGAGAGCTTCTGACCCTCGGGGACTCAGATTTTGGGACAATAGTTTCATGCTAAGCCATAGGTAGTATGAGACATTTTAAACATGCTTTTCAACTGATGTGACAGTTGTGTCTTTGTTTCCTAGTGAGCATAAGCATCCTGTTTTTAGGAAGATTAACAGGAAATAGCTAGCAGTTTTGCTTTGCTAACTTTAATCGGTGGAAATACATTTTCCTTATAACTTGTTAAAGAAAGTTTGGGTTCATTAAAAAGTCTTTTTTTAAATGATTAAGCATTTCAAATCTTCAACTAAATGAATAAAAAGTTGAGGTTTGACAAGTAAGTTAAAAATTGTGTGACAGTATTTTGATACTCAATTATGGACATTTTACATATATTTATTTATAACTAATTATACAGTTAGCAGTCAAGGATGTCTTTATAAAAGATGTGTACTGAAATGATATCTTATATTTTAGTAATGAATTTAAATTACAAATTTTACCAAAAATATGTAATTCTTATAGACCATGTTTCCTTCATTTTTCTTATGTGCAGAATGAGTCTTATATGTAGATTTCTGTTGTGAGTTATTCTGCTTTGACAATACGACCTAGAATCTCATTAGAGGGCCAGGGTGGAAGGGAGTGTCAGATCAAGGGCTAGATGCAGGAGACTGAGACAAGAAGCTAGAGGGGCAAAGGTGATCTATGGAACAGGTGAGCCATAGCCATCAGAATATTGTGTGTGTGGTGAGCTTGTTGTACGTGGTTAGTTCCTACCTTCTCTGTAGATTTGTGGCATTTAATAGAATGTTTCATGGTAATATAGCTTAGAGAGAACATTGCTTAGCTGCCAACTGATTTGATGCTTGTCAAGTCTCAGAGACATTAGTATTAGAAAAGTAGCATGAATCATCTAGTCCATTCTGCTAAATTGTGAATCATAGCCTGAAGTAGTGTTTTGTCTATTATAATTTAGTATACTGTTGCAATCATTTATAATGCTTCAGTGGTGTTCTCATTTATTTTTCTTTGGGGAGGTAAGTTTAAAATATCAGCAATTGACATTAAGTAACTTGAAGAGCTTTTTTAAAGAATCTTTCAAATCCTTATGGTGGTTGTAGTGACTCTTAGCTTAAGTTTCGCCAGTATCACATTGGAGATAACATAATTTTTTCTCTTTTTTTCTGCAGCGGTGATTGGGTTATTATACCCCTGCATTGACAGGCATCTAGGAGAACCCCATAAATTTAAAAGAGAGTGGTCCAGTGTAATGCGGTGCGTAGCCGTCTTTGTCGGTATAAATCATGCCAGCGCTGTATCCTTTTTGCTGTAATGAAATGCATAATAACAAAGCAGCTCCCGACAAACCAAAGGTTAAGGGCCCCTTGCAACCTCACTGTTGTCAAATGGTGATATGCCCACTGAGTCATAAAAAGAATGTGCTTCGTATTGTCAAAACATCACAGTAGCATCTATATGTGTGGGATTTAGCCTTTCATTTAAATCCCATTCTTTCCATATAACTTAGAAAATTTGCATGTTTAAAACATTTACATGTTTTTCTTAAGTTAGGTTACTAAATTATTTACATATAGTTTTGGTAAATCTAGGATTCAAACAGGTAAATTTTCAAAAGATTCCTTTCCTCTTTTTTCATTTAAGGTTTGGCAGTAAAGACTTGTGGTGGCTTCAGGTGCTGGTTTTTTTGTTTTGTTTTTAATTTCAAGAACCTATAATTTTAAAAAAAGACTGTTATTTATTGGTTTTGATCAACACCAGCAAACCACATAAATGTTCTTAAAGGTGGCATAATAGAAATATCCAGCTTAGACCATGGTCAAAAAGAACTTTTTTCCTTAAGGGGTGTGTGTGTGTGTGTGTGTGTGTGTGTGTGTGTGTGTGTGTGTGTATTTTTCTTTCCTTAGTCCTCACCTGAGGATATGTTTATTGATTTAAAGAGAGAGGAAGGGAGAGAGAGAGAGAGAGAGCGAGGAACCTCAATGTGAGAGAGAAACATCGATTGGCTGTCTCCCACGCATGCCTGGACCAGGGATCAAGCCCACAACCTAGGTTTGTGACCTGACTGGAATTGAACCTGCAACCTTTTGGTGTATGGGATGACACGCCAACCAATTGAGCCATCCAGCCAGGCCAGGGACATATTTTTACAGTTTGATCATTTAAGAATTCTGACATTTTATTTAGTCATTAATGATCATTTTTATAGTGTCCTAGCTAGAAGGACAAATAGCTTCTATTTCCCTTCTTCCCTTCTACCTCTCAGAAAAAAATGTCTACCCCCAGAGCAAAAGTTTTTGCCCTCATAAGGCTTTCATTCTGTCATCCTTCCTACTTCTTCTCCCTACCCCAGCTTTCCTTTGTAAAAGAGGATCTGGGGAATGCTAGTTCAGTCTTCCCTCTTCTAGGAGATGTTGCTTACAGAATGGTTGTGGTGGAGCCTGTGGTATTGGGAAGAGCAGGAAGTGTGACTCAGGCTGCCCACCATTTCCTCTTGTAACTGCATTGGGCTCAGGGCTGGTAGTTGGTTGGAGAGAAGGTGGGTCATGTGGCAGCTAGATTGCTATGCCTTTTATAGAAAGTATTGTGTTTTGGAGAAGCTTGGGAAGAGGACCAAGGAAAGAGCAGGGTCCTCTATGCTAAGAACACATCACATCTGCCGTTCTGTTCCCAGTGTGCTGGCCCTTGGAGATCTGTGGATTTGGAAGGCTCTCAGTGGCTGTTATTATGTTGGTTTTCCATTTCCTTTTGTATTAAAAAATTTCCCAACATTTTTAGTTTGGGGAAAATTTTTGATATTTAGGATTTTATAACAAACAAACCTAATGATTAGGAAGACTTAAAAAGATAGACTCATGGAATATTGTATCTAGAAAAAAACTTAGAAATCACCAAGTTCCACATTTTCTTTATTAAGATAATACAGATGAAAGCTAGGGAGGTTAGGTGCTTTGCCAAGTCTTCCATACTGTAAGGCTGGGCTACAGCTGAGACCAGACCCCAGAGATCCTGATTCCAATCTGGGGATGTTCATTCTCCTGTCAGGACCTCCTCCAGTGTGTAAATGCTCTCTATACAGTGGACTAGACCTTTTCATCTCAGACAGTTCAACTATTTTAAGTTGAAAAATTTAAATAGCCTTTTCCTAGAATTTAAAAATGTTTATATATCTAATTTAAATTCTTTGCTTTGGTCTTTCTTTTCTTTCTCAATCAAATACTTAAGTATGGCAGTCTTGGATGACACGCCAACCAATTGAGCCATCCAGCCAGGCCAGGGACATATTTTTACAGTTTGATCATTTAAGAATTCTGACATTTTATTTAGTCATTAATGATCATTTTTATAGTGTCCTAGCTAGAAGGACAAATAGCTTCTATTTCCCTTCTTCCCTTCTACCTCTCAGAAAAAAATGTCTACCCCCAGAGCAAAAGTTTTTGCCCTCATAAGGCTTTCATTCTGTCATCCTTCCTACTTCTTCTCCCTACCCCAGCTTTCCTTTGTAAAAGAGGATCTGGGGAATGCTAGTTCAGTCTTCCCTCTTCTAGGAGATGTTGCTTACAGAATGGTTGTGGTGGAGCCTGTGGTATTGGGAAGAGCAGGAAGTGTGACTCAGGCTGCCCACCATTTCCTCTTGTAACTGCATTGGGCTCAGGGCTGGTAGTTGGTTGGAGAGAAGGTGGGTCATGTGGCAGCTAGATTGCTATGCCTTTTATAGAAAGTATTGTGTTTTGGAGAAGCTTGGGAAGAGGACCAAGGAAAGAGCAGGGTCCTCTATGCTAAGAACACATCACATCTGCCGTTCTGTTCCCAGTGTGCTGGCCCTTGGAGATCTGTGGATTTGGAAGGCTCTCAGTGGCTGTTATTATGTTGGTTTTCCATTTCCTTTTGTATTAAAAAATTTCCCAACATTTTTAGTTTGGGGAAAATTTTTGATATTTAGGATTTTATAACAAACAAACCTAATGATTAGGAAGACTTAAAAAGATAGACTCATGGAATATTGTATCTAGAAAAAAACTTAGAAATCACCAAGTTCCACATTTTCTTTATTAAGATAATACAGATGAAAGCTAGGGAGGTTAGGTGCTTTGCCAAGTCTTCCATACTGTAAGGCTGGGCTACAGCTGAGACCAGACCCCAGAGATCCTGATTCCAATCTGGGGATGTTCATTCTCCTGTCAGGACCTCCTCCAGTGTGTAAATGCTCTCTATACAGTGGACTAGACCTTTTCATCTCAGACAGTTCAACTATTTTAAGTTGAAAAATTTAAATAGCCTTTTCCTAGAATTTAAAAATGTTTATATATCTAATTTAAATTCTTTGCTTTGGTCTTTCTTTTCTTTCTCAATCAAATACTTAAGTATGGCAGTCTTAGCTGGACCTCCTTTAATCCAAACATAAAGTGTTTACATATTTATAGCATAGACTTAAATTAATTTGACTTCATAAAATCTCATGGTACTGTTTTTAAGGTTGATGTTTTACCTGTTTACCATAGAAGCCTCCTTATTTTGCTTGGTTCTTAATGAAGTTAATTTAGTTAGCAAGACAGAATTCAATGTCAAAATCTACTCTTTACAAGAATGTTTTTGCATAGAGAAATCAGAGCTCACAAGCTTCCTTCATGGAGTTTGAGGCATTATGTCTGCTAAAGAATAAGCAAAACTTTTTCAGAAAGCATACTGGTAACCTGGAGGTTTCTTGATAAATCTAGCCTCAGCAGGGAGTGACCTCGAAGGAGAGGCCCCTGACAGCTGAGAAGTAAGCACACTGTGCTCAGGGTACCAGCTGGTTGGGTGGGGGTGTGTGGAGGAGTGAATAGCAGGGTGTTAAAGGAAGTAGGAAATGGTTTCGGATCCCTCTTTTGAACTTCTGCGTTCTTCTCTCCAGTTGCAGCATGGCCAGTTTGGCGAGATTTGTAGTCTCCCCCGGGGAGCTGAATGTAGAGCCAAGATGTGGCCTTTGGGACATAGATAATGTCCTTTTAATAATACTTGAAATTAATTCCTTTAGTGTAATCCTCCAGCAAAGAAATGGGAAAATTGAATGTGTAAAGCTGCGTTTTGCTCAGAGATTTTAGAATAGAAAAGGGCTGCACATTTGTGAATTGATGCTTAAGTAGGTGATGGAAATAAAATATCGTTTGTGCTAACTGTCCTATGCCAGAATGTCCCAGGCACCAAAATAGCTTGGCAGGTTGCAAGATAATATTCGCTTCAAGGCTTTATCCTCAACAAATTAAAACTAGAACAGTTGACATAATAGAAAGGGATACTGTGTCCTTGGTACTCTTGTTTCTGAACTGCATTATTATAAAATGTGTCTGCCAGTAAATCATATAGAGAATGTGCACCCTGTTAAATAGCTGTCAGCTCTTCTATTTTCGAGTTCCTGTATGATTCTCAACTAACTCTCAACCTGTTTGAGAAGTAATATTGGTTTTCTTTTTATTAAAAGTGTGTTTCTGTAGTAAATCTTGTGTTCTGAGTCCACCCGTTAACATTTTTAGCAAAGAAAGCAGTTCTCATATAATGGGTCCGATCTTATAATTGGGAACGTATATAAAGTGTTTTGTCTTTGTTTTCTTAGGAATTACAGGTTGGTAGTATCTATTGAAATATCATGCCCTCTGTGTCTGAATGCACTGTAGAATAAGCAATTAATTCCCCTTTTAATAGTAGCATGTCTGATTTTAGAAAAATGAACAAATGATATTATTTGGTTATAAGTTTTAAGATGACTCTTTAACACTGACCTCAGAAAGTGGACTTTGATAACAACATACAGTTGTCTCTCACACTGGCTGCACTCTCCATTGGACTGTGGTGGACTTTTGATAGATCTCGAACTGGTTTTGGCCTTGGAGTAGGAATTGCTTTCTTGGCAACCTTGGTCACTCAACTGCTAGTCTATAATGGTGTTTATCAGTAAGTATTCTTTTTGGTGCTTGTTTGCTAAAATAGATAAATGATAGCTGAATTCAGATTGAGATTTTAAAATTGGGTTAGCCACGTTAATCTGAAGAGCAACTTATTTCTATTGTAATGATTTAAATAAGTATTGTACCGTTAAAAACATTTCTATTATTCTAGATATACTTCTCCAGATTTTCTCTATGTTCGCTCTTGGTTACCATGTATATTTTTTGCTGGAGGCATAACAATGGGAAATATTGGTCGACAACTGGCAATGGTAAGCTGATGCTTATTTAATCACTTTTGTGTTATTGAGATGTAAGACAAGTTTTCTCCAAATGACAGTCCTTTTTTAAGGGAAAGCAATTTGTGAAGACAGCATTCTTTGATTTCTCTCTGCGATTCCATTGAAATAAATCATTTGGAAGAATTTAATCACAAGTATATTAAAAGTTGAAGCAACCATGGATAGGAAAGCTAAAATGTGTTATGGATAGGGTGATCTGATTTATCTTCCACCCTTTTTGTAAATTAATTTGTAGGTTTACTTTTCAAAAAGGAACAATTTTAACAGTGAAAGGAGGTTCTATTAATAGCCACATTGCTACAATGACATAAATTAGAATTAGCTTCAGCAAATCAAGATGTTTGACCATTTTAGTTGAGAAGGAAGGGACATTGTTGATAACCCCAGTTATAGGTGGCAAGGCTCCGGGAGTAACATTCACAGGTCATACCAGTTTCACCAAATGGTTGCCACTTTAATCAGTAGGAGAATCGAGTGGTTTGTGATGCTGTCTTTTTGATAATCTACCCAATTTTTCTAAGTGCATTGGTTTCCTTTATTTTGAATTGTGGGTACATGTTTATAGTTGTACTTTTAAAATGTTGTTTTGACTAGAAGCTTTTGCTAATGTAATAGATTTTTTCCTTTAAATTGTAAAGTGATTTGAAAAAAATATTACCTTAATTCACTGTCAAAAGTGTCAGTCCTGTCCTTAAGTTCATGACCTTCCCTTTGCTGATTCACCTTACTGAGCACTCAAAGAAACCTATTTTGCTTTCTTTCATATTCTAGGACTCATCTGAATCATATACTGTCATTATTTGCTTGTAATACGAAAACCTCATCTTTCCCCTGCTTTTGTCTATGCCTCCACTTCTAGAATGTGAAGTTTCCCCCCCTATCACATTTGTCATTTAATCCTAATAGTTGTCTAACTCTGAGATTCTTTGAGTAATAAAATGTGCATAGATTAATAAAGAATTAATTTTTAGATCTTTTAAGTTTAAATTGCTTTTCAAAATAAACCTTTATATGTTAATCTTTTAACCTTTTCAATTTTGCAGTATGAATGTAAAGTGATCGCAGAAAAATCTCATCAGGAATGAAGAAGGCAAAAATATATTTTTTGTATAGAGAAACAAGATGAAAAGGGCATGTACATGATAGATATACCAATGAACTACGGATTGTAAAATTGCCAGTATGCAGTTTTTACTGTGATTATTTTATATATATATATATATGTATATATATATATATATTATATACATATATATATACATATGTATGTATATATATATGTATATATACACACACATATATTCCTGCAATCTGTGATTGCTTCCTCTGTAAATCAGCTACAAACCTTGTGTATTTGACTTAACTGTAAGATATATATGCACTACATTAAAAATGCCGATTAATAGATGAAATTTTTAAATTAATTTTTTAAACATACTGTATATTGTATCACAATGTTGATGTGCCAAAATATTCTCTTACTGTCATGCAGAGTATAAGAATGCTTTGAACAGTTATAAACTTAGTGTAATAAAATAAGAGGAAAGCCAAAAAAAGAAATGGAAAACTGGTATATTCTCTTTCGGTTACTGTTGTTCCTGTTTATTTTTCTAATTACAGCAGTATGAGTTATGGGTGCCCTAATGTGTAGTTACTTTCTACACATTGGGGCAAAAGTAGTTTTACAGTTGTTCATGTGGAAAATAATACAATAATTAATAAATAATAATATAAGAATAAACTGTTTTGCATACTCACAACTATAAACCTACTTTTGCCCAACCCTATATTTTAATGTTGTTTAAGAGAACTTTGGATGTTTTAATATATAATGAAGATGAACTTCCATAGAACATTTTTCAAACCTGCATTACTGGAGAGAGTCCAAAGAGTAATTTTCTGTTTTGGCAGATTTTACTGGAGATAAAAGTGATCAGCAGAAAAGGCTATCAGCATTAAATTGTTTTTCCTCTAAACCTAAAAGAGTATATATATAATTAAAAGTAATGACCATTGGGGAATTTACCTAGAATAAATGTATGTTTTAGAAATACAAAATGACCTTCTGCAGTGCCACAAAGTGTTGAGTAATATTAACTGTTATTCGCAATATAGAATCCTTCTGCTTTTGTACATGGAACACCTAAAAAATCCCAAACAGATCTAAATGAAGTTTCTAATTCTATTGGGTTCTGTTCTTGGGTTCCAAAATCTATTGGGCTGTATAAATTAAACCACTTTGGTTGTGCTGGGTCATTGTCAGAGGAATGCCATCTGGGGAATGCCTGGGCACATAATTTCCTATCTATTCATATGCCCATTAGTGAATAGTTCAAAACTGTTTAAGAATGTAATGAGATGGCATATCATGCATGTTAGAAATCTTGATAACAATTTTGTGCATTTTTTTTAACACAACTAGAGTCATTTAAATATGGCTTGAATATATTTTTAGTTAACTTTTCCCTCAATTTTCAGTTTTGAAATTGATGGCAAATTTCTGATACACAAGGATGAATGAAATCTTCTGCTTACTCTGTGTTTGTGTTTGTGTGTGTGCGTATGTGCTGAACTGAGTGAGAGAGAGAATATATGTGTGTACGTATATGGATGTGCATGTGCCCATGCTCTTTTGACATGTTAACTAGAAATTTTAAAAAAATTTGGATATAAAACCATTGCTGTCAGACTGAGATCTTGTATGCCAAACTTTAATGTGCTTTTTACATTTTAAGGCTGAAAGTGTTAAAATCCTAAGAGGATTTGATATTGAATAAATGTAAACAATCTTAACTATAGTGGTGGTTAACATACTACTATAATTTATTATTCTGTCTTCCAGATAATGTTATTCATTTAGAACAAAAAAGTATATTTTTAGAATCAACTTTGTAAGCACTATAAATCTTTAATAAGTTATAAGGTCTATGATGTGTTTACTTTGAAAATTGCTGTTAAAAGCAAGGTGTATTAAATACATAATTATATTCTTGGTT
This sequence comes from Myotis brandtii, assembly GCF_000412655.1. Classification (NCBI taxonomy): domain Eukaryota; kingdom Metazoa; phylum Chordata; class Mammalia; order Chiroptera; family Vespertilionidae; genus Myotis; species Myotis brandtii. The sequence continues at coordinate 217,640 of NW_005371344.1, forward strand.
AAGAGTCTTTTTTTCTTTCTTGTGTTAAGTTATAGAATATAGTAATGAGGATTAATTTAATAAAATTAAGATGTATGGTTGATTTTACTAGGATATGATGAAAGGAAATTAAGTTTAGTTTTACAGTAATTGAATGATGTCATTTTGGGGTTCTTAAATTATTTTCAAATCATCTAGAAAATACGAAAAGATATGGCAAAAGTAAAATTGATTTGAAATTTTGATAAGTATATAGATATATTACATATTTTTTGCAACAAAAGTAAGTAGTAAACATCTTTTAACATTGTTATATTTGGAGTGCTTTCTTTTTGTTTTGTTCTGTCATCAACATTTTTATTTAGTGTAGTATATGGGAGGATGTAAATATGCCTTTCTTATTAAGGGCAGGCTTTTGTATAATTAAGATTTGTGGACAACATTTTATACAACAAAAGAAAAGTAAATCTATAAACTATCAGAAAAGGAAAATAAACATTTAATATAAATTATAGAGGGCAGTTACAATGAAACTTCATCACTTTTCTAGCTCAGGTTTACAAAATAAAGTCAACCCTGATAATATCACTCCTAACACAAGATACAGAACCCAAACCTAAGAAATTGGCTGTTATTCCCAAGCCTTGAAAATAGGAGATAATAATGATATTGAATCAAAAGCATATATAGGCAAAAACTTAATATTGATAAGTGGTTGCATTATTGGGGCTTGTTGCAAGCTAAATACATGTGAAGTCATCCCTGAGAATACAGTGATCTATGCCGTAGACTGCCTTTGTCAGGTGCAGACTGAGCAACCACAGCCCCAGGCACTGCAGCTGGATTTCCTGATGAAAATCTTGCCAAACTACCACCACTTACAGAAGACTATGAAAGACTCAACTCCAGTTAAGAACGAAGAACAAGCCATGACATCAACATTTTCTCTTCGACCACTATCTTTTGAAAGGGCCAAGGTTTTATGTCCTCTTAGCAGGTCACAGCATTGACTTTATTTTGTAAACCTGAGTTAGAAAAGTAATGGATTTTCATTGTAATTGCCCTCTATAATTTATATAAAATGTTTATTTTCCTTTTCTGATAATTTACAGATTTACTTTTCTTTTGTTACATAAAATGTTGGCCACACCTTTTAGTTATACGAAAGCCTGCCCTTAATAAGAAAAGGCATATTATTATGTATTTACATCCTGCCATATACTACGCTAATCCCTGTTGGTCTGGCCTCTGCATGATCCGTACTGTCCTAGGTCCTACATAACTTTCTACACACACAACTACTCCAGAAACAATCTTCACACTGTTTTGAGTCTTCTCCACCCTGTTTTTGCCTGGGTCTCCAATTGCAGCTGAGATCAACACAAGCGCCTGGGTGAAACTGATCTCTACTGCATTGCTTTCTTGCTTTTATTATTTAAAGTTATAGAAATTGAGGAGTTGAACTGAGACTACACAAGAAAACAATTAAAATTAGTCGGAACCCTGCTGATACTTTTGTTATAAAATTTGTTTGCACTGAAATACATTATCATCTTTAAGGTTATTGAGTGATGCATACATTTCACACATCTTGTATTTTCTAGGTAGAATCCAGACTTAGTCAGCATCATTGAATACCTCTCTGGTTTTCTTGGCTCACTTACCTGCATAATGGAGTATATTCTTTGCAAGATAATTCTTTCAGTATGGTCTTTGAACAGTAGAGACTTACCTTTGTGTGTCTGAAAAAGTCTTTCATTCTTGAAGAACAATTTAGCAGGCCATAGCATTCTAGGCTCACAGTTTCCTCCCTACTCCCATCACTTTGAATATATTTTAAAAAATATATTTTTATTGGTTTCAGAGAGGAAGGGAGAGGGAGAGGGAGAGAGAGATAGAAACATCAATGATGAGAGAGAATCATTGATAGGCTGCCTCTTGCATGCCCCCAACTGGGGATCGAGCCCACAACCCAGGCATGTGCCCTTGACTGGAATTGAACCCAGGACCCTTCAGTCCACAGGCGAATGCTCTATTCACTGAGCCAAACCAGCCAGGGCTCTTCGAAGATTTTTAACTCATTGTCTCGTCATCTAATATGACAAGTCTGCTACTGGTGTAATTTCCTTTGTAGATAATCTGTATTTCTCTCCAGGAACTTTTCCATGACTTTTTATCTTCAAGGTTGTTCATGTTGACTTGTTAAGTTGTAGATTTGTTTTTATTTTTCTTGCTTAGTATTTGGTATGCACTTTCAATCTGTGGGCTCATGTCTTCAGTTTTGGAAGATTCTTAAATGTGGTTGCATGTTGGAATATGGGAACCTATAAAAACATGCTGATGCCTGGCTCCAGTCCCCAGAGACTAATATAATTGGTCTGGAGTGTGCCCTAAGCATTAGGAGTTTCTAAAGTTCCCCAGGTGATTCTAATGTGCAGCCCAGGTTGCTGATCACTGGTGTAATGCATCCTATCTAATAAAAGAGAAACATGGTAATTAGCCGTACACACGCTACCCTTCCCATTGGCTAATCAGGGCGATATGCAAATTAACTGCCAGCCAAGATGGCGGCCAGCAGCCATGCACTGAAGCGAACAGGGAGGCTTGCTTGCTCCAGTGACGGCAGACTCCAAAGTTCCCCGCCTGCCACTGCTGGCCTCTGAGCTGCAACTCTAAGCAACTATGTTGCAAATATAGAAGCTAAACAAAACCCCAGAAACCTGCTTTAGTCAGCCGGGATTCAGCCAACTGGACCACAACATTGTATCAAATACAGACGGTAAACAAAGGCCAGAAACCTGCTTTCAGCAGCCGAGGCCTCAGAGCTAAAGCTGGCCCAGAATAAAAAAAAAAAAGAAAAAAAGGAGCGGTTGGGAGCTTCAGTCACCCGGCAGCCTGAAAACGGCCCTCAGCCCCTCAGCCAGACTGGCCAGGCACCCCAGTGGGGACCCCCACCCTGATCCAGGACACCCTTCAGGGCAAACCAGCCAGCCCCCACCTGTGCACCAGGCCTCTATTCTATATAGTAAAAGGGTAATATGCCTCCCGGCACCGGGATCAGCGTGACAGGGGGCAGCGCCCAAACCCCCTGATCGCCCTGCGGCTCTGTGTGT
>NW_005371344.1:221377-254892 GCF_000412655.1 Myotis brandtii
GGGGTAGAGCCATAACCTCCCCATCGGCCCTGCCCTGAGTGTGACAGGGTGTGGCGCCCCAACCCCCTGATCTGCCCTGCTCTGTGTGTGACAGGGGGCGGTGCCCCAACCCCCCAATCGGCCCTACCCTGAGCGTGACTGGGGGTGGCATCGCAACCTCCCGATCTGCCCTGCTCTGTGCATGACAGGGAGTGGCGCCCAAACTCCCCTATCGGCCCTGCTCTGAGCCCGACCAGGGGCTGCACCTAGGGATTGGGCCTGCCCTCTGCCACCCGGGAGCAGGCCTAAGCCAGCAGGTCATTATCTCCCGAGGGGTCCCAGACTGTGAGAGGGCACAGGATGGGCTGAGGGACCCCCTCTCCCCCCCGAGTGCACAAATTTTTGTGCACCGGGCCTCTAGTATAAGATAAGAAGGAGGGTGAGAGAGAGGAGATAAGTGGTGACTTTGGAAATGAAGAGTGATGGACACATTGAGTTAAATTTTGGATTAAATCATCTGAACTTGGTGACTGGAGTGTAAAGGTTAAGGAAGAAGAAGTATTAAAGATAACTTAATTTTTCTTTCTTGGGAAAGTAAGTGGATGGTATTTCTATAAGCCAAAAGAAGTATGCAGACAAGTAGGTGAATGGGTAAAGATAATGAGTTGTATGTGTATTGAAGTTGAGATATGGAAGGCACATCTGGGAAAGATGAGTCATAAAGAGTGGGATATTTGAGTCAGGGTTATTGGATATAAATGAGGGAATCATCAGCACGTGGCTGTAATAAATGAAGCGGTGGGTATGGAGTGGATGAGATTACCCAGGGAGCATGTTACAGTGAAAAGAGGAGATCTGAGGCATATTGGTGTGTTGGCAGTGGAACCAGTGAAGGAAATAAAGGGGGTGTGGTCACAAGTAGGAGGGAAAACAGAAGAGTGGTATGGATGAAGCCAAGGCAGGAAGGCGTTTCAAGCAAAGCCCAACTGGTGGTATGAAGTGCAGGTGGAAGGAATAATAAACCGTAGAAAACGGAGGTGATATGTTGAAAAATGCCTTTTCTAACCTATTTTATCTTAACATTTAATATATTTTCATTGTATACACATAGCTTACAAATATATTTCAGAAAAGCCTGATCATATAGTGAGACATTTATTGCAAGTGACAGGAACTGGAGGTGGCTAGAGATCTTGAAAGAATGGTGGAGATTTGGACAACATCTATGAAGAATGGACACAGGAAATGACTAGAGATGAAGAATTGATAGACAGTTTTGAGGCCATCGAGGACCCAGGTGAAATTAGAGATCAGATCAATATGGAGCCAATTGACATGGTTGTGCCCATCTAAGTGGGCTCAGTAGCCCAGGAATTTAGGCCAGTTGTGATGAAGTAAATTAATTTTAGTTGGGGATTCACTGGTAGACATGGGACAAGGCTAAGAGAAAAATTAATGGTGGATTCAATGAAAGATCAAGAGATTTATCATGGGGTCCAGGCAAATCGGAGAAGGAAGTTGAATCAGCAGAGCTGACCTGAAGGCACAAAAGAATAGGGTGAGGTAAATGGAGGGCAAGTCTTAAGGAGGTTAAAACCCTCTTTAATGGGAAGGGTGATAAGTTTGGAGCTCGTAGTCAGGGAGGAATTCAGCGCAACATTTCCAGATCTTGAGGTCCAGATAGTTCACATAGTTCATGTTTACATAGTTCACTGAAGTGGGTGGAGATGAACAGCAGTGGAGTAGAGAGCCAGGGCCTGGGTGACTATTAATACTAGTGTCAGTGTTTCTTGGAATGACTCAGGTCAGGTGGAAAGGAAGGGCTCATCTGTAGTCTCATGACCTGTAAGTGGAACACCTAGGTGCCCTGATTGTACAGGCAGACCTTGGAGATAGTGTGGGTTCGGTTCCCGACCACCATAATGAAGCCAGTATCACAAAGTGCATCACGTGAATATTTTTTGTTTCTCAGTGCATATAAAAGTTATGTTTACACTATCCTGTAGTCTACTAAGTGTGCAATAGCATTATGTCTGAAAAAACAATGTAAATGCCTTAATTAAAAGATACTTATTGCTTAAAAAATGTTACCCATCATCTGAACCTTCAGCAAGTCATAATCTTTTTGCTGGTGGAAGGTCCTGCCTCAGTATGGATGAAAATGCAATATCTGTGAAGCGCCATAAAGTGAGGCACAATCTAACGAGGTTGCCTGCATTGAGGTTTTAATAAGAGTCTTTTTTACCTCTATTTATTTATTTATTTATTTATTTATTTATTTTTAGTCTTTTTTCACTGTGCTAGGTGTTCTGAAATTTCACCACAGAATGTTTAGGAGTGGGTCTTTTTCTATTAATTCTGTTCAGTTAGACATCATCTCTTTAATTCTGAGCAATTTTTTTATTTCTTTGTTTACTTTCTCTATTTTTTGTTTCTAAAATTTCTTTTTTTGTTTTTGTTTTTGTTAATCCTCACCCGAGGATAGTTTTCCATTGATTTTTTTAGGGAGAGTGGAAGAGAGGGAAAGACAGAGAGAAACATCCATGTGAGAAAAACACATTGATTGGTTGCCTCCTGCATGAGCCCTGACCAGGGCCTGGGCTGGAGAGGAGCCTGCTACCGAGGTACGTGCCCTTGACCAGAATCAAACCCAGCACCCTTTGGTCTGCAGGCCGATGCTCTATCCACTGACCCAAACTGGCTAGGACTAAAATTTCTTTATTTACTAGTGAGAGATCTTTGACCTTTTGCTTCTGTTTTCTGTGTATCCCACACTTTTTCTCTGTTGTGGGACATTCTGGAAGAATTGCTTCAGTGGATCTTCTGGCTCCATGAGTTGCTCTGCAACTGTGTCCATTCAGTGTTCAGACCATCGGTTGAATTTAACTTCCGTGATCACGATTTTAAATTTTAAGATATCTTTTTTGTGTGTGTAAGTGTGTTGTCATTCTTGTATTTTCTGAGGATATTCATTCTACAGTTCTAAACTCTTTTTTAAAGAACCATTGTGGGCAAGGGCAGGATGAACCTGACTGGCCTTGTCTCTGTGTGTGAGGGCCCTGGTTTGCCTTGGGCACACTGCCCTGCCTCTCTGACCTGAGTGCTCACACTTACTCTCACATTGGCGGGCAGATACGGTGCTGTCTGCCTAGTCTGTGGTGGGTCAGTAGAAGTGCAGAGGGTTGGCCAGAGAGCTGCTTCCGCAAGAACCTGCTAAAACTTGCCAGATCATTTGCCCTTGATATTTCCGGCTCCGGGCACCAACCATCTTGAGCTTCGAATGTCCCTGGTTTCATTTTTAGCAAGTCTTTTCTTGAGTGTTTTGGGCTGCAGTTTCTCTCCATCTATCTGCTCTCAATGTTTTCTTGCTTTCAGGGAGTTCTTGTGTCTAATCTACGGAGGATTCTTCTCCTCATTTGCAGAATAGTTGTGGATTTCTTTTCTTTAAAAAAAAAATGCATTTTCCTGTTCATTCTATGGATTTAGGATAGGGGAGAGGAGCCATAGCTTGATGCGTCTGCTGCCCTGACTCAGCCTTCCACTACTTCTTTATACCACAGAATCATGCCATCTGCCTGGTCATATTTCTGTACATTTCTAAAACTCCATTTAGTTGAGAGCTGAGTTAAATAGGTGAAGTCAGTGGTCTCTTACTTGGTTTCAATAAAAATTGAGGCAGTGATTTCCTCCCCCACCCCCCCACCCCCAAATACGTTTAGCTCACTGAGTTCATTGTGCCAGGAAGTGTAAGTATACTAGTACTAGTGCCTGTTCCTGTATGCCTCCCTTCTTTTTGATCACTGATGAAATCTGTGAAACCTGTCATCTTTCTTTGTGATTTACAAGACAGACTTTCCAGGGTATGTCAACTGTTCTGAAGACAATGTTGTTAAGTATCAGATTTGGCAGATCAGATAGATAATGATGTGCCTGGGAAAGCCTGGGCTATTGATGAGCCCTGTGTCAAAACTGATTGCCACGTACTAGTATGTGTGATGTTTCCCTTTCACCGTGCCTCTGCCGCCGCCACTGGGAGGATTTCCATGAACAAGGGGCAGTTTTGATTCCAAACTGAAATTGTGTGCTGGTGCACTGCGTCCTGTTCTGCTTTCTCATGCCAGGGCTTGTAACTGCTCAGGTGCTGAGGCTCCCCCAGGTGGGCGGTGGTGGGGGGCTGCGTGGGGGGATTTAAACATAATGAGCACTTAGGAAAAGTACGGCCTTTGAAAAATAATCTGTTTTATTACTGTTCTGAAGACAAATTCACCCAGCACAACTGTTTCCATGAGCTTGTTCCATTTGTAAGATTTGTCTCTTCTAGAAACAGTTTTTGAGGAAACTTGTGTGTGATCCTGGACCAATTCATTGTGATGAGCAATTGAGTAGACAGAGGAAAGAAAGAACTCAAGGGCTAAGTCTGTTTGTTTTAGAAGAAAAGTTTCTAAAATGCATTCCCTGGGAATTTCTGCCACTGAATGAAACTCTTTTCTATTCCCTTTATACTCATCACATGTCACTCCTAGATCTTCTGGGAATGTCTGCTCAACCAAAGTGTGACAGTGGCAGTTCTGTTTTGAAACAATTCTTTCTGCTTCTACAAAAGCTTGGGGTTTTCCAGCATTGCATTACAGAGACGAGGCACCCCCCCCATCACCCCGGAGCAGCTGGCTGCGGCTGCTCTCAGGCTTGGGGAGCCTGCAGACTGACACATGGAGGGTGATGTTTAAGATCTGTGTAAAGACAAATCTCTGTGGAATTTTCTATGCCTGAGATCTAGTGTGTGTCAATATGCCTGTACAAGAGAAAGCAGTCCAGCATATGTTGAAGTAACTCTTTCCAAGTTATATATAAAATACTAAAGGCCCAGTGTACGAATTTGTGCACCAGTGGGGTCCCTCGGCCTGGCCTTCGGGATTGGGCCAAAATCGGCTCTCGGACATCCCCTGAAGGGTCCCGGATTGCGAGAGCGCAGGCCAGGCCAAGGGACCCCACTGGTGCAAAATCGGGGCTGGGGAGTGATGCGGGAGGCTGGCCAGCTGGGGAGGGACCGCAGGAGGGCTCCAGGGCATGTCTGGCCAGTCTCACTCAGTCCCAATCGGCTGGGCCCCAGCAGCAAGCTAACCTACCGGTCGGAGCGTCTGCCCCCTGGTGGTCAGTGCATGTCATAGTGAGTGGTTGAGCGGCCTTAGCATATCATTAGCATATTACACTTTGATTGGTTGAACGGGTGACCAGATGACCAGACACTTAGCATATTAGGCTTTTATTATATAGGATATAGCAAAGTTAAGAAGGGTCAGTATTTTATCCCAGAAAAAATAAACTAGTGATCCTTAAAATTTGTTGGGATTAGTTCTTCTCCTTTGGCCCCAAACTCCCTGCAAGGGAACAGTGATGTGTAAGGTCTCCCCCGAGGACAGGAGCACCACGCATGGTGGCCACGTAATGTCTCACACGGCTGCATGGTGTTTTGTAGCACTCTCTTTCCCAGGAGGGTATGTTTCTTGCTAAGTGATTCGCAGTGAACACAGCTATAAGAAAATAAAGTATAGTTTTAGGTGGTAAAATTAGAATTACAGTCTTTAAAATACATAAACTATAGACTGTACTCCAGTCCTGGAGTGGTGGGAAGGAAGGAAGGGGCTCACGTGCCTTTTTTTTATTATTATTATTACTCTGAAAGGTGAAGTGAGGGGCAGGAATGACTTAAGCATTTCCTTGGTGCCTCCTAGGAACATCCCCACCACACCCCTGCAGACGCTGCAGATGTTGGCCAGTTTACAGCTGCCAGTGTCCACGTTTTTCTGAATGGCAGGACAGGGTTTCAAACTCTGGTTTGACTTCACCGCAGTGACCCAGGACTCTCCTTGCCCTGACGCTGTACCGTCTCTGCAAGTTCCTGCAAGCGGGTTCTCACACATGCCATTCACGTATTTCCAAGGCTGTCGCTGAAAGGAGAGACTTGGCACTGTGGGCATTGCTGACACACATACACCCCGACTTTGCAGACATATGCCATGGAGTCTGGGTTTTAGAAATTAATAACAACATTCTTAAAAAGCCGAGCGACTTCAGCCCTCCCCATAACTGATGTTCTGCTACAGCCTCCACACGCACAGTCCCATATGGAAATCGGACAGAATAGAAGGAGATAAATTTTTAAAACAGGCTTTGACTTCTGACCTTTTGAAAAGTTCAGTGTGAGAGAGTCTGATTTATTGTGCCGAGTGGTGTAGTTTAGATGTGCCCCATAAGACCCAAGTACTGGCCTTGTGGGCTCCATGCAGATGGGCGTGTAGGTGGGAGTCTGGAAGAGTAAGACGCGTGGTCAGCACCGGCCTCCGAAGGCTGGGCACAGGTGCTGACCGGCTGTGAAGGGAGGGACTGACTCAGCTGGAGGAGGTGAGGGCATTGCTGTCTGGGTGGGAAGGACAGGAAACCACATAGACAGACAGGTGGCCGCACTCTGAAGGGGTGAAGATGGCAGGGGAGGAGGCGGCGGGAGGCAGGACTTACAAGGGGATTTACTTCTCTTGGGGATTTCACTGGCTCCCATGAAGCCTAGAATTAGACGTGCTTCTGCTTATGCGGCGTGCAGAGCGGCCCTGGGGGTGCCCTTTAGGAAGCCTGCACGTCGGGCTGCCGCGTGACCACAGTCCACAGCATTCCCATGGCTAACGCCCTGTCAGACTTGGACTGAAAAAGAACGCCAGCGGCTGATCTCGATGTGATCGGAAGTTTGGCAGAGTCAGGAGAGAGTGGGCCCTGGAATCAGACTCCAGACCTGAATGGCGGGTGAGTTACTTGGGAGAGTCTCCCCAGCTTTCTAACCTCTGTAACATGGAGACACACGAGGGCCGTAACATTAAGGCGATGACATATAAACGGACATCCATGAAATATTAGTTCCTTTCCTGCCGCTGTTTCTTTACCTCAGAGCATGGCAGAGCCAGCACGTTAGCATTTCCTCGGTGTGCGGATACTCCTGATGTTTCTGTCCAAGTGAAAGGCAGCGCGGCGCCTGGGCCCGCTGTGCCCTCTGCCACCTGGCGCAGCTGCGCTCCTCAGGTTCGTCCACAGGGAGGTCTAAGGCAGCAGGGCAAGGACGGCTGGTGGCGTTATGCTGCGTAATTGATAACTGGGCTGGAGGCCTGGCCAGATCAGGCGGGTGTTTTCTCGGGAGGGGAAGGCAAGGTACCACCGGATGACACGAGGGCACCAGAGGGAAGGAAGGAGTGGGAAACAGGAGATAGGTTTTGTCAGCATCTTCTTTTTGACGAGGGATGACGGCTCTGTCCTCACACTTTACAATGTCACCACCATGAGAGTGCAGTGTCCTGAGGAAGAGTTACATTTTAATTAGCCATAAGGTACCCGATTTCTAACGCATCAGTTCTTTCCTTGAGGCCTCAGCGGTTCGGATTCTTTTTGCCCATGTCCGCCACCTGCCTACCCCTTTCATATGTATCAGAAGGAAGCCACCAAGCAGCCCGTGCATCCCATTACCAGACCTCAGGATAGTAATTGTCAAGTTCTCCCCGGTTACACAAGTGCTGAAGAAGTGCTTCTCTTTCAATAGCGCCTTGTCAAAACGCCAGGCACAGTTTGTTTTTGACATTTGCTGCTACTGTTAAATAATAGTCTTGCTTCTGTCACAGCTAATGTTGACTTGAAGGCACTCGGAGGGCATTTCTCAACTCCAGCCTTAGTAGTGAGACCTGGGTCTTGACAGATATTTTTCTTGCTCGCCCAAGGCAGCTGAATGTAAGGTGGCGACCTTTGTCTTTCTAAGCTCGATACAATTTCAAATGGGCACACGCCATTTAACACTTTAGATCTAATTGTGCACATATGTGTAGTCACAGACATAAACACACACACACACACACACACACACACACACACACATATCAGAGCCCTGAGGTTTTGCCATCCAAGGGATGACATTTGTATCAATTAAGTAGTATCCCATTTTAAGACCCCTTAAATCCGGCTGTTCTGCCCTGGTAAACCTTTGTCTGTTAGAATGTCATACTTAATTACAGATCTCTTAGAAAATCAATAAGCAGTTTTATTGTTTCTGCATTTGCAATGGAGCAAGCCCCCGAGAACTGCCCAGCCAGCAGCATGCACGGCGTGCCACCTGCCAGAGAGAATCCGGGCTCTTCCCACAGCAATGTCTTCTGTTGCTGTGTCCATTAGACACTGCATTATGCACCGTTTGTCCCTACTGTTGGTTGAAGGCATCTTTTGAATTTTTCCTCCAAATGCCTCACAAACATGTAGACACCTCTTTCTAATGGGATCATCATTTCTGAAATGTTCACCATTTATGAGGTAATGGAGGAAGGATAAAAAAATTGGGCAGAGTGAGAACTGAGTAAGAATTCCATGGAACTGTGTAGGAGTTGGCATCATTTGTATGTGAAGAGGCCAAGAAATGTGCGGTTGGTTTCAAAATAAATACCAAAGGAATAGTTAATTAGATAAGTCTGTTCCGCAGTTTCAGAAAAATAGACATATCCCAGTCATTAGGATTTCTGATAAACTGAGGCGACTTGGGCTTGGAGCTTTCTATGTGCGGCAGCAGATTATAAACCTAATGGATAAGTGTCTACCAGGCCCTGCAACACACTTTGCTTTAACACAACTATGTCACAAAACACATCTTTAAATTTTGAGAAATAATTTTTAGAGATTTAAAAAATAATGAAATCTGAACATATGAATTCTTGAACTAGCACTTCTCTCTCTCTCTCTTTCTCTCCTTTCCCCCCTCTCTCCCTCTCTCTTTTTCTGAGGCTGATATTTGTGTGGGAGACTGGTTTTCAGTTGCAGCAGTTTTTCTTCTAAGAAGACTATGGATTCATTTAGTGTCAGGACGCCGTTACCCCATGGATTCGGATTCACAGGAAGACTGGTGGAGCTGGAAGGGACCCTAAATCCACCCAGGGCCACCCAGTCTTGTCATTTTGCAAATGCAGAAGCAAAGCTGGCATTGGTTGAGTGCTCGTTCCTGGTCACAGAGCCAATTAGTGGCAGAAAGAGACATTTTAGTCGCTTTAACATGGCATTAACATTTCAATTCATGAAAAAGGTAGATTTAATTTTATAACTATGGAAGATTTATGGCAATGTTGACAACTGGTAGGCAATGAACACTCATAAATTATGAATGTTTCTATTATGAAGGACAATTATTTGTTACCTTAAGTTACAGCTGGTAAATAACTTTGAGTATCTATTATATGCTCTACATATACCACCTGATTTAATAACCCATTTAAACTATGGGGTAAATATGATTATAAAGTATAAAGTCAGTCCTTTCTATGTAAAGAAACAGAACTACAGAGATCAAACGTAACCTGCCGATGTCACACAGGAGAATACAGCTGGGGAGGGAGCCGGCCCTCACTCTCCCCAGGCTGCACCTGACTGCTTGTGATGTCAACACAGGAGTACGTTGGTGGAACTTGGCTTATTCCTATGAAATGAATGTGGAGCTTAAACATGTATGTGAAAATCATGCTCTTGGCCTTCCTAAGCAATTTTAAATTTCATTTGGAGCAATGAACAACTTCACTGTAGAACTCTTGGCTAAGCAACAGGTTCTGAGCCTGAGAATCACAATTTTTTTGCTGAAATAAGTTGGATGTCTTAAAAGAGAATGATTATTTGCATCATGAGATTAAAGTGGAGATATTTTTAAATCAAGGAAGAGGGTTAAATATTCTCATAATGAAGAAGTAGGATGTAAAGCAGCAGATACATTTTCATTTATGACTTACATATGAACCTCCAAGCCACTCTGTCTTCTTCAATTTTATTTTATTTATTTTTTTAAAATATATTTTATTGACTTTTTACAGAGAGGAAGGGAGAGGAATAGAGAGTCAGAAACATCGATGAGAGAGAAACATTGATCAGCTGCCTCCTACATACCCCCCACTGGGGTTGTGCTCGCAACCAAGGTACATGCCCTTGATCGGAACCAAACCCGGGACCCCTCAGTCAGCAGGCTGATGCTCTATCCACTGAGCCAAACCGGTCAGGGCTTCTTCGATTTTAAAATTGAAGTTGGCATACCTAAAACATTAAAATGTTGTTAGCATGTCCACAGGAAAATATTAATGAAATAGGCCCATTGTTTTCTAAATTCCCATTAGAATTGCATATGAAAAAACATCACAAACATTATTGATGAAATTGGAACTAATTGCTGCATATTATTTCTTATATTTTAAAGTTCATGACCTTTATGAAGGCAAAACAGAAAAAATATGATTAGGCTAATTATCAGATTGGGGACTCTAATTAATGAATATAAATGCAAGAGGTTAATTATTTTCTCTCCCTCTGCCCTACAATTATATCTGAAAAGGATAGTCCTATATACCACATTAAACTCCACTCCTCCCTAACCTTGCCCTTCCTAACTAGGCCAATCAGGAAACTAGAGGCACAGGCCATATGGAGGGATAAGGTTGGTGGCTCAGAGGGAAGCCTACTGATCTATCATAGCTCTATCAGTTGGGATCTTAGGGATTATGCATGACAGAATCCCTGGTTCATAAATGACTTATGAAAGTTATTGGTTCATGAAACTGAAGAGCAGGACTGGCTTCATGTTATAGCTGGGATTCAGTTTGCAAAAACTGCCATCAGGATTCAGCTTCTTTTCATCCCTTTGCACTATTTGCTGTATTGGCATTTGTCTGGGCTTCACAGAGGCAGGAAAGTGTAGGCAGCTCCAACCTCAGATGCTCTCCCATCCACATCCATCTCTTAGTAGTCTCTGCAAAAGTCTCATCATATCTATTGGCTCTGGTCAGGTCAGGTCCAATGCCAAATCAATCACCATGGCTGGTTCTCCACAGAGAAGATAGGATATGATGACAAAAATAAGGGTAAATATATAAAAAAAAGGTGTCCTCTATCAGAGCCAAAAAGTAATATTGAAGTGGAAGCTGCAAAAGCAGGAGAAAGTTGCTTATTATAGAGAGAATCAGAGACTACAGACAATGAGGAAAGAGAAGAGAGAGGAATACCATCTGATGTCTTCCTACTTCCCATGAAACCTATGCTTTCCCTTCAATAAACCCTGTAAAAAAGGATTTAAACTCACTGGTATTCTGTTCTTTTAACTAAATAACCAAAACTAAGATAGTGTGGTAGTTTTCCCTCTACTGAGTCAGGATGGATTCTGGGTAATACGTAAATTATAGATACCCTACAGATAACTTGTGTTCCTCAATAGGAAGAGAAGCCTGTTTAAAGCATCCAAAGATTATTTGGAGCAATTTGATGTATTGTTTGAACTAAATGATCTTGGAGGCCCCAGAAAACCTGTGGTTCTGAGGGTGTTTGGTTCTCAGAATATATCTACACTCAGTTTCATGCAAAATTCACCCTTTTTAACACTTGCATCACTTTTATCAGATACCTTGTCATTTATGGCTTATTTAAACCAAGTGAGGCAATTCCCAGCTCAACTCTCTCACTTGGTATGAGAGGAGGCTCCTGATAACCTGTGCTGTAAAGCATGAATTGCCCACACCTCCTTCTAAATAGAATCTTATTTTGCAAATAATAACATTTAGTCAATGGGCCTGGAGACACCATTGAAACAATTCCCTTGAACCTGAGCTAGGCCACAACTAAATCATTTCCATCTCTTGAAAACTAGGAAAATTAGGAAAGGTGAGAAATTCTCCAAGAAATTCATCCCAATTTTTCACCTGCAATTATCCTTATTTGGAATTTACCAAATTCTAGGTTGGAAGGCTTGGAAGATCAATTTGCTCATTAAGATGATAGGAATGCATTTTATTCAGTTTCAGCTGCAGACCCCAGAGTAGGCAGTTTGTGGGACAAATCTTTTCCTGACGCCCTGATCTGAGAGAAAGATCAGTGTTTCTGTTCTCATTCTTCATAGAGATTCTGTACAACTAGAGGACGGGTTTCCAGGGCTGCTTATTGACCCCATCTTGTTGGCTCATCATGAATAAAACCAAGTGGAACAACACTAGCTCCAGCATCAGAATCAGCTTCCCTAATCTGAGTTTTCGAAAGCCTCTGTGTGGAGTTGTATAGGAATACCACATCTAGTCATTTGGCTTAGGTCCCTGCCCTAGCAAGTTACAGCACTTTGATTTTTGGCAAGCCAAATAATTTCACTGGGATAGGACATCTTTACAATTTCAGAATGAAATTCTCTTATCTTGCCAAAACCATTATGTCCTTTCTTAGTAAAGTTGATACACTGGGTCAGTCTCCCTCCAAATGTCATAAACTACTTTCTCTTTTCATAATTACTGGAATAAGTATGGAATGAAGAAAAAAAAATCTTGCCATCTGAAGCCAAGCTATGTAGGGAGATGTTAGATCACTTTTGGCAAGAGAGAAAGGCTCTCAGAGCTGGGCTTAGATACAAGAAATATGTGAAACTCACCCCTTTATGTGCTGGTTTTTAATGATCATCTTCTCTCCTGAGGATTGATTAGTATTCTTTTCCATTGGCTATCTTTAGTTCCTACTTGTCCTGGGAAAGTGCCTGTTTCCATGCCTGACACCCACGATCCATAAACAAAGAATGAAGGTCATGTGCATGGGAGATGCCTATTAAAAATACAGCCTCCAAGAAGGATTAATCCCATGTAGAATTTTAGTTTTCTGTCATTTTGATATGTTAATCATATTAAAAGTGAACTTATTCTCTAGCTTAATTATTTATTCAGGAATAAAAAAGTATACCTTATTGTCTTCCAGTCAAAATGGCAGCATAGGTAAATGTGGTACTCATATCCTCCCTCAACTACATAAAAATACAACTCAACTACAGAACAGCCATCATTCAGAACCACCTGAAATCTGGCTGAACGGAAGTACTACAACTAAAGATATAAATAAGAAGCCACATGAAGACTGGTAGGAGGGGTGGAGATGCTGAACAGGCTGGTCCTACACCCACCTGTGGTAGATAAAAATTAGAAGGGATATTTCATTTGTGGAGGTACCCCCTGAGGAGTGAGGGCTCCCAGTCCCACATCAGACCCCTCATCCAAGTGTTTCAGTGCCGGGAAAAGACCTCCCCTGGTTGGGTAGTTCAGTTGGTTGGAGTGTCCTCATGATACACCAAGGTTGCGGGTTCTATCCCCAGTCAGGGCCCATACAAGAAGCAACCAATGAATGCATAAATAAGTGGAACAACAAATTGCTGTTTCTCTCTCTCTGAAATAAATCAATAATAACAAAAATAGCAGTGTTTGTGGCTGAGGGAGATGGAGGCTGCTAGAGTCACAAGCTTTCCTCTTAAAAAGCTCACACTCATGGGCTTATTAGGACTCACTCCCTGAGTTCCAATACTGGGGCAGCAGCTCAAAAGGAACATATAGGGAGGTACTGAAATGTCTGACATCAGGGAGAGAGCTAGAGGGGCAGCTTTCTCCCAGACAGAAGTGCTGGCAGAGGCCATTGTTTCTCTTCTGAGCCCTCCCCGCACAAAGCAAGCAGATGGGCACCATATCTGAGTCTTTATCAACTTGGCTATCACCACTATCCCCACCCTGGTGATTTCCTGAGACGCTGATCCACCAACTTGGGGGCCCACCCAAGCTGTTTCCAGTGGCTTTTCCATACTAATGGCCTGTCTTGGCTCATGGTTCAGATGTTCCTCAAATCTCTCAAACAAGCAGCATCTGGCCTTGGTGTGTCCTGTAGCCTCTCTAAGTGGCCCCAGATGCAGCCCTGGTGGACGCCAGCCTTGGTTTGCAGCTTGGCCTCGCCTGGGCACCTCCAAGCCCAGCACAAGTAGCAGCCATTTTTAGATAGCTTTGTAGCTCATGCCAGGTGGTCCCGGGCAGAACACAAAGGGTGGATGACTTTGGCCTGTACCTCCTGAAAGGCCCCAAAGCCTATGCACCTGGTGGACAGCTTCAGATCACATTGAAGCACCACCCAAGCACCTCCACAAGCCACATACTCAAGGGGCAGACTCAGTGGGCACCAAAGACTCACTGAAATAAGTCCTACTCCATGGGGTGGGCCTCTGCACAGCTGATCCTCCACAGTGGTTGCAGCCAGTCCTTGCAACTGACTGGCCTTAGGTCAATCTCTCTCACTGACATGTCAACAGTAATCCAAGATTAACTACAACAGGCGGGTGCACATAGCCCACACAAGGGAATGCCCCTGGAGTGCCCAGCTTGGGTGAACAAGGAGGCTGTGCCACTGGACCCTGCAGGACATGTGCTACACAAGGCCACTCTACCACATCTGGGAGATGTAGCAGGTCTACTGAATACATAGGAACAAACATAGGGAAGCAGCCAAAATGCAGAGACAAAGAAACAAGTTCCAAACAAAAGAACAGGAGTAATCTCCAGAAAAAGAACTAAATGAAATGGAGGCAAGCAAACTACCAGATACAGACTTCAAAACAATGGTTATGCCAAGCTGGTATTGCTCAGTGGTTGGGTATTTTGACTTATTGACTAGGAGGTCATGGTTTGATTCCTGGTCAGGGTGCACATGCTCTGTTTGCAGGCTCGATTGTCAGTAAGGGGCATGCAGGAAGCAGCCGATCAATGATTCTCATCATTGATGTTTCTATCTATCTCTCCCTTTCCCTTCCTTTCTGAAATCAATAAAAATATATTTTAAAAGAATAAAAAACAATGGTTATAAGGATGCTCAAGGAACTTAGTGAAATTTCAAGGAACTTAGTGAGAACTTCAACAGCCTGAAAAAGTACATGGAACCCATAAAAAAGAACCAGTAAGAAATGAAGGATACACTAACTGGAATGAAGAATAATTTACTGGGAATCAACAGTAGAGTAGATGTAGTCGAGAATCAAATCAGCAATATGGAATATAAGGAAGCAAAAAACACCCAATCAGAGCAACAACAACAACAAAAAAGAATAAAAAAATAAGATAGTGTAAGGAGCCTCTGGAACTGGCTTCTGCTCAGCCTTTCCACATCTCAGGAGATGGCAACACATTTTCTCAGATCAGTTAAACCTAAATTAACTAAGGACAAAAAAGACAACATCAACATAAACATAAAGGTATATGTGATGAATATAAATCAAACTATGTGCCCTGAAGATAGGGAATATATTTTTGTTTTGAGTGCCATGGAACAACCACAATAATTGACCAGACCATTGACCACCACAAAGGAAACCACAATAAATTTCAAAACTAGAGATCATTTTCTGTTCAGAGTGCAGTAAACTTAAAAATAAATTAAAAATCAAAATTTTAAGTAAGTTGTCATATAAAGAACTTCTGGGTTAAAGGGAAAGTACAAATCCAAATTACAGAATTTTAAAAATCTGTAAATTAAATTGGTAATGAAAATACTACATAGTATGTTCTGTATCTAGAGGCTAGAACTAAAACAACATTCATAGAAAATGTCATGGGCTAAAATAGAAAAGAAATAGTTATACAAGGTATGAAAGAAATGAAACTGAGAATCACCTCAAAAATTAGCAAAAAAAAAAAAAATTCAAGATAAGCAAAATGAACAAAAAAATAAAAGGAATAATAGGGGTTGGGGGGAGACAGAGTAAATAAATGAATTCCTGGATCTTTGGAGCAAAATCAGTAAAATAGGTAAGCATTCTTAGAAACCAAGAAAGAGAACAAATGCAATAAATCAGTAAATAAATAAATAACAAGAAGGAAATAATGCAGGAAGCAAAGAAATTTTAAAAACAGTTTTGCATACATTTATTTAAAAGAAGTGGATACTTTTCTAGGAGAATATTATTTACTGAAACCAATTCCAGAATATCTAAATAAGCTAATTTTCATAGAAAAAGGAAGAGAAAATTGTAAAGGAGTTAATTTTTAAGAAGAACCAGGGCTAGACGTTTCCCAGGCAAATTAAACTAAAGAGTGGATGAGCTCGTTATTTAAATTGTTCCAGAACATAGACAATGAAGAACAACTTCCAAATTCTTTTTATCCAGCAAGGATAGCACTGATAACTGACGCCGTACAAAGAAGCAATGATGAATGAATCTCACACATGAATACCGATGCATAAATCCTAAGTAAAATATTAGCAATCAGAATGCAGCAGCACACTAACAGAACAATACTTCATGATCAAGTGCCACTTATTCTAAGAAAAGACAGTTCATCAAAATAGATCTAAGGAGAAAAATCATACGATCATCTCTATAGATACCGAAGATGCATTTGACCAAATTCCTTACATGCTTGTATTTGCATAAAGAAACCCTGGGAGGACAGTTGAGAAACTAATGAAATGGGTGATCATGGGGCAGAGAGTAGGAGAAGGAAATGGGGCAGAGGCAAGCGTGAGTGGGCAAGTTTCTCAGTGTACCTCTTACATCGTTTTTCTTTTGGAGCCATGTGATCTTTTTAGCCATTTGAAAATCAGAGTTCTTTGTAACTGATAAATATTATTATTTTTGCTACCATTGAATTCTATGCCAGGCACTTTGAACTGTGTTTTTGTTGAAAAATGAAGCTTCCAGTGAATCCCTTGTAGGTCAGAGGTAACCAAAATAAAGACCAGATGTGCTTGTCACTCCCCTTCTAGACTGTCTCTCTCTGTGCCATCTTGACTGCAGGACCTAGGCTGACCTTGTACTTGCTTTAGCACAAACAATCCTGCCTGTGTGCTTTGGTAAGTCCTCTGTAGTCCCAAGCCCACAATGCTGGTCTCTCCTGCCTTTGATGAGAGGAAAACGAAGCCCTAAGTGATATACTCAAGTCATTCTGGCACAGTCTGGCCTCCAATCTTTTTTTTTAAAAAATTCTTTATTGTTTAAAGCATTGCATATAGTATTACATATGTCTCCTTTTCCCCCCATTGACCTCTCCCCGGCCACCTCACCCCCCAGCACATGTCCTCACCCCCCTAGTGTCTGTGTCCATTGGTTATGCTTATATGCATGCACACAAATCTTTTGGTATATCTCTTAGCCCTCCTTCTCCCCCTACTCCTCACTCCCCTCATCTTCCCTCTGATGTTTGACGGTCTGTTCAATGGTTCTCTGGCTCTGGCTCTATTTTGGTTCATCAGTTTATGTTGTTCATTATATTCCACAAATGAGTGAGATCATGTGATATTTATCTTTCTCCAACTGTCTTATTTCACTTAGCATAATGCTCTCCATGTCCATCCATGCTGTTACGAATGGTAAGAATTCCTTTCTTTCTTTTTTTTTTTTTTAACAGCAGCATAGTATTCCATTGTGTAGATGTACCACAGTTTTTTAATCCACTCATCTGCTGATGGGCACTTAGGCTGTTTCCAAATCTTAGCTGTTGTAAATTGTGCTGCTATGAACATAGGGGAGCATATGTCCTTTCTGATTTCTTGGGATAGATTCCTAAAAGTGAAATCACTGTGTCAAATGGGAGTTCCATTTTTAATTTTTTGAGGAAACACCATACTTTTTTCTACAGTGGCTACACCAGTCTGCATTCCCACCAGCAGTACACGAGGGTTCCTTTTTCTCCACATCCTCGCCAGCACTTGTCGTTTGTTGATTTGTTGATGATAGCCATTCTGACAGGTGTGAGATGGTACCTCATTGTTGTTTTGATTTGCATCTCTCGGATGATTAGTGACTTTGAGCATGTTTTCATATGTCTCTTGGCCTTCTATATGTCCACTTTTGAAAAGTGTCTATTTAAGTCCTTTGCCCATTTTTTTGATTGGATTGTTTATCTTCCTTTTGTTAAGATGTATGAGTTCCTATAAATTTTGGAGATTAGGCCCTTATCGGAGATAAATTGGCAAATACGTTCTCCCATGCAGTGTCCAATCTTTCTATTACACTCAGCTAATTCCCTGGAAAGGAACGGTGAAGTGGTTAAATGGGCAGTGTTGTTCAGGACCATCTAAAGCAGTGGTTCTCAACCTTCCTAATGCCGCGACCCTTTAATACAGTTCCTCATGTTGTGGTGACCCCCAATTTCATTGTTACAAATTGAACATAATTAAAGCATAGTGATTAATCACAAAAACAATATGTAATTATATATGTGTTTTCCGATGGTCTTAGGCGACCCCTGTGAAAGGGTCGCGACCCACAGGTTGAGAACCGCTGAAAGGGTCCTTAGAAACCCACTCCAGCATGCTATAGGCATTGCCCTGCGTTTATCAAAGACCTACTCTGTCCTGGCACCGGGGACACGGAGCTAAATGAATCCTCCCCTTCCTGCAGAGAGCTCAGACTAGAAGGGGACACAGGCTGGGTTACCTACTGATACTGCTCCTGCAGACACGTACAATAGTTGCAGAAGGACGCAGCTAGGGAGCTCCAGCCAGCCAAGCCTTCCCAAATTTTAATGGGAAGTTGGAGCTGCAAGACAAAGAGGCAGGGAGAAGTGTTGAGAACAGAGTGAGAGCAAGAGGCCTTGGCTCAAGCCTCCCCTCTGCTGGAAAGGCCCTCCACCTCCCCTCTCACCTCTCTAGCCTTCAAGTCCCCTCCTTAAAGACAGTTCAAGAAGGGCACCCTCCGCCCTTCTTCCCCACACAGGCTGCTGTGCTTGAGCATGTCTACCATGCACCCCTAGGACGTGGCCCATTCCTTGGCATCCGGTTGTTGCTTGGTAAAGATTTGTTAAATGAATGA
Organism: Myotis brandtii; assembly: GCF_000412655.1. Lineage (NCBI taxonomy): Eukaryota > Metazoa > Chordata > Mammalia > Chiroptera > Vespertilionidae > Myotis > Myotis brandtii. The sequence continues at coordinate 239,988 of NW_005371344.1, forward strand.
GTTGTAAGTTGTGTTCTGTAAGGAAGGCTGGCCAGGAAGTTTTGCCTCAGAGTGTCCTGTTTCTTGGGATGAATCTTTCTGGCAAGCAAGAAAACCATCCGGGTGTTTATTCATTTCTGAAAGGGACTATGTGGGGCAGAGTGTTTGAGGGCAGGACTAAACTTAAAATACTTGGGAACAGTAATGCCCTGACCTGAGTCCACTTAATTCTTTTTGTTTCCTTTGCTCTGCTCCCTCCCTACCCTTTACTCCCCACACAAAACTTCTCCTCTCCCCATAAACCGTAGCAAGGATATCAAGGGAGTCAGTTGTTTAGATGCAAACACATTTCATAGGGCTGCCTGAAGACTCTCCTCTTGGCGGGTAGTACACATAAGCCCCATTGCTATTTACTTACTGTCTGATCTTCAGCTGCTCACTTAACTGCCCAGGCCTTAGTTTCTCCCTCTATGAAAGAGAAATGTCATTTCTACCCTGTTTATTGGCCATGTGTGTAAAACTCATAACACAACACCTGGTACATAATAGCTGCTCAATAAACAAGAGAGGAGACTCTCATTTCATGATAAGGGTTGCTATTATTATTGGTGATGGTGATGGTTTGCTTATCGGTTCATTCATCAGCCTCAGCACATTACAAATACCAATCAGCAGAACCTCCTCCTTCATCCTATTATGGCTCTGTGTGCAGGGAGCAGTGATGAGTAAACAAAGATATTGAGAAATTAATTGAACATACTAAATGAGTGGGCAGTGAAATGGAAATCTTGGAAAATGAAGGCTGGAAAAAATGAGACTGAGTCACAAGGGACAGCACCATCATTTAAATATCTAAGCCTGGGTTTAAGTACTCAGGACTCTGTTGGAAGGAAATTCTTGGTGTCTGACCTAAAACCTTAACCTTCAACTTGCTTTGGCTCCTGGGGCAGACAGTCACTGTTTTCCTCCTTTCTCTCTGCTCACCCTTTGTCAGTTGCCTCTGGGCTCTGCTTCCTATGCCCTTTTTTAAATGTTGGTGCCTCCCAGGTCTTCCTCCTCAGGGTCTGCTGTATCCACCCTGACTCACCGCCAACCAGACCAGGACCCAGTAGTCACTCTTGATTCCTCTTCTTACTCTTTCATTCCTCTGAATCTTAATAGTTCTCAGACTTTCCATCCCCACTGGCTCAGTCTACTTTCAGACACTAGTAACCGCAGCTAGACTTCCTTGGTGGCCCCAAACTGTCTCTCTGCTCTTAACTACCACCCATCCCCTCTCCCAATATGTCCTTCACCCTGCAGTCAGCGTGACCCTTTTGACACAGTCTCTGCTGCCCTCACATGACAGTCAGGGCCCCTTGGCATGGTGCCCAAGGCCCTTCAGGACCTGGGTCCTGTTCATCTCTCCAACCACATCCTGCTCCCTCCAATTTTTCTCTCACTGTCCCTCCCACAGTGCAGGACAGAAGCTCTGCTCTCACCCCCAGCATCTTCTCACATGCTCCTCTTGCTGGGCACACCTTCCCCCACCTCCTCACCAGAACTCAGCTCAGGGACCATCTCTAAGAAACCTTTGTTGATAACCCCTCACCCCTCACTCAACTTACTCTCCTTTCTTGTCCCTAGGCATCAAGTACACTAACTGTATCATAACCCTCATAGCACTTCTGACATCCGGTCATGGTTCCCTAACTGTCCAGCTCCCTGGATGAGGTAGTGTTGAAAAGTAGGGGCTCCAGAGCCACCTCACATCTCACATGTTGATGCTACCACCCATCAGCTGTGGGGCCGGGCACAAGTTTCTTAATCCCTCTGTGCCTCATTTTCCCCACCTGCAAAATGAGAGAGTGATCATGGTGCCTGCTTCTCAGATTGTGGAGCGGATGAAATGGGCCAATATATGGAGACTTCTGGGGACAGAGTGTGGTGCAGGACCGCCCCTGCACCAATGTTAACCGTTATTATTCGACTGTGATCGCTTGAGGGCAAGGCTCTGCTTTGGTCATCTCTGAATCCTCCCTCTCCATACGAGCCCCTGGTGCTGAACTGATGACCAATTTGTTGGAGGAGTAAACAGTAGAGATAAATTCAAACCAGTTGTTCTGACTTTAATACTCATACTTTTGGAATTGGGGGGTTTCAATAGCTGAGATTTGGTCAGCATCTTCTCTTAGTCTAGAATCCCTTTTCCAGATGTTGGTTGGCAAACTCGTGCTTGTACTTTAATTTTCAGCTTCAAAGTCACTGCTCCTGGGGAGCCTCCCTGACCCTTGCCTGCTGCCCCGACCGTGTGATCTGTGCCACCCATGGCATTTCCCTCTGTGCTTCTCTCTTCTTCTGATGTATTCAGTACTCTGGGAGCTCTTTAAAGACCAGACCATTTATGATTTATCTCAGTATCTCCCATGCCTAGCATGGCACTGGCCTATGAAGGCGATGGGACTAAAATTACCTGAAACTTGGTTTCTTCAGCATGTGGTGTGCTAACAGAGTGGCATATGATGTGGATCATAGGTACAGGTACACTGTGGATGTGGGGGGCTGGCCAGGACCCCTCCCTCATATCTGATCCCACCATTGAAGTTCCTGGGCCTTGTTCCTTAACTCGTCCCATAATTTCTCAACCTTCCCCAGGGAGACCAGGATGGCGCTTCTGGGGAGAGCTGGACATAGCCCCACTTCCCACCTTCTAGCACCATCCTGACCTCCACCTCCACAGGAAGATCTGCAGGTTTGAGGTAGTTTTGCAGTAGGTAGCCAAGAGCAGCTGTCAGTGCAACTCCTTCACCCCATCTTTCTAAAAGAAAAAAAGAAAAGAAAAATGTGCTTTGTCCTTTCTAAAGGCTGGCAACCCCCTTTGAGCCTTCATGCTAAATGTATATCCTCAAACTCTGTGATATGATCTACCTTCAGGAAACAAAAAAAATGCTTTGCATTCATAATATTTTCTTCTCCTCAAAGTCTGGCTCTCCATAGAATACAAATCTCAGTGACCTCAACCAGGAACGTCTCTCTCAGTACAATCATGAGCGTAATGTGTGGTGAGGCTGTGGATCACGGATGAGGCACTGGTTCTTTCCTGTCATGGTTACAGCACATTAGCAATTGACACTGTTGTTAAGAGTTCAGTTTCCCAGGGCTATCCAATGAGAACGGACAGATCGTTCTAAGCAGTTTTGGAAATTGTATCAACTAATCTTTTTGAGCCTTGATATCCTCATCTATAAAATGAAGACCCTATTAATGTTTTGCAGAGTAATTGTAAAGACAAAATGATGAAAATGGATATGGTTATTGCCCTCAAGGAACCTCTTTTCAGCCAAACTGAGAGCCAAGCCTTTGGCAGATCAGTGTGATTGGGGCCTGTGGTGGACTGTATTAATGGTTCCCATCTTCCCACTATATCTATGCTCATTGCCATGCATCTCTGTAATGCTTTTCTACTCTGACTCTAAGCTCAATTTTGTGACTTATTTTGGCCAAAGCATAATGTGCTAGTTCTGAGACTGAAGAGCCTTTGCATGTTTCGCTTGTCCTCTGGTACTGCTCCCATCATTATGAGGGCATGCCTGAGCCAGCCCACCGATTCCAGAGAGGATGAGAGACTCATGAAGCAGAGCTGAGTCACTCAAAGGCCAGCCTTGATCCACCAAACCCTAACCAAGCTGAGATTCCAGCTGAGAGCATCAAAGCTGTCCTGTCAAGCCCAGTTTGGATCAGCACTGGACCCTGCAGATGTGTGAGAAATCAATGTTTGTTGTTTTAGCTTCTGAGGTTCTGTGTTCTTTTGTTGTTGTTGTTACACAACAATAGTTACATGATACCTGGTATCATGTGTCAAATCGCTTGGAATAATAATGGGATTGAGAACCCACAGGCTGGTGGGGGCATGAGTAGTCCTTATGAATAGTTCACCACAAGTGTGTTTATAGGTTTGGTCCTTTTGGTATGAGATCTTGCCTGTATAAAGCCAGATTTTCAAATAAGCTTTGTGATTGTAGAAGTGTTCCTGGGTGATAAATAGCAGTAGAAAGAAGGTACATGTAAAAGGGTTTCTCTTTTAGATCAACAAATTACCCCTGTCTCTGTACAACTAATTAGGATTTTTCTTGTCTGTCCTCTCCTCTCCTATCCCCCACTTGCTATTTGTATTTGAAGGACTATCATATAATTAGTGTTAAAGATCAATGTTAACTAAAAATAAGGCATCAAATACTTCTCTTATCTAACATGTACATATCATCTTTCTCACGTTTCATTTGGGAAAAATTATTATAAATTCTTTGTCTATTAGTCTCCAGCAAATATGTGTCAGATTTAATTAGTTACTGTCTCTCTTTGAAGTTTTGTGGAAATATTGTTATTAGTGAAATTGTGCCATGTACCAACTTTGTTTACATAATTCTCCCTTTGTTCATAAGTTCCTCTTGAATGCCCTTCATAATGAAGGACCTTAAATGTTATAAACCATATTCGCATTGATGTTCTCATCCTATTTTACCACTGATCTCAATCCTAGCTGCCTAATAGCATGAGTTTGGCCATTAATCAACCTGGAGATTAGCCTAGCCAGGCTAGTTGCTGAGTGGCCTTAATAAGATTAAACTCTCTGAACCTCTGTTGCTTAATTTCTAATTGGAGTAAAAAGTATTTAACCCATAAGATTGTTGTGAGTATCAACTACCATGACAGATTAAAGCACCCAACACAATGACTAGCACATAATCATACTAAAGAAATATTAGTTTTCCAATGGACATTTTTGAGTCTGAGGAACAGAAATAAAAAATACTGAAAAAGAGTGAACACAGCTGAAGGGATGTGCAGGACAACATAGAGCAGACCAACATGTACACTGTGGGAGAGAAAGAAAGGAGAGAGAGCAGATAAAAAGGCAAAGAATATTTGAAAAAATAATGGCTGAAAACTTCCCAAATTTGATGTCAGAAATCAATATAAATATCCAAAAAGCCCCATTAAGTCTAAGATGAACACAAAGAGATCCACACTGAGACACATTATAATCAAACTTTCTAAATACAAAGAGGATATCTTGAAAGCAGCAGGAGAGAGTGACTTATCACATACAAGGAATTCTTATAAGATTTTCAGCAGATTTCTCATCAGAAACTTTGTAGGCCTGAAGGTAGTGAGCCAATACAGGGTGTCCCTCCAAAATGTATATGCACTGTGAATGATTATAAAGTCAGTGTTTATTAACATATAGTTCATTTTCAAAATTAAAAGAATCTACAGAAATGAATTTTTTTTGTCAATGCCTATTTTCAAACTGATGACCATTCTGTTCCAGGCACTGTTGATAACGCGAAGCAATGAATCACAAACACCAAGAGTCATTTCATTTGGTATTTGTGTGCCTTCAATTCATCGACTGTTGATAGTTTTATATCATAAACTTTATCTTTGTGTATCCCCATTTAAAAAAGTCTAGTGGCACTTTAGGATACATTTTCTTTGTTCAAAGCTTAGTCTGGCTCCACCTATTATTTCAAATCAGTTAAACCTGACAAGGAGTGAAAATTAAGCGAGTTATCAGCTGTTAAAGTGTGTTTATATATTTTTTGGAACACCTTAGGCCTATATTTTCAAAGAGCTAAAAGAAAAAACTAGCAACCAAGAATCCTAAATTTGGCAAAACTGTTTTTTAAAAGTGAGAAACTAAGACATTCTCAGGTAAACAAAAGCTGAGAGAGTTCACTATCACTAGATCTGCTCTGCAAGAAATGCTCAAGGAAGTCTTGCAGGGTGAAATGAAAGACATTAGACAGTAACTTCAAATCATTTGTATTAATAAAGATCTCAATAAAGGAAAATACATAGGCAATTGTAAAAGCTTGTGTTATTATAACTGATTTGTAACTCCACATTTTGTTTTCTATGTGGTTTAAGAGACTACTCATTTATAAAAATTATTAGTTTATGTTTTGGGGTACACAATGTATAAGTATGCAATTTTGTGACATTAACAACTGAAAGGATTGGGAAGAGAGCTATAAAGGAGCAGAATTCTTATATGTTATTGAAGTTAAACTGATAAAATAAATTTAAAGTGTTATAACTTTAGGATGTTAAGTGAAATTCCCATGGTAACAGCAAAAAACAATCTGTAGAATATACACAAAAGGAAATGTGTAAGTTATTTAAACATTTCACTAAAAAAATCAACCAAACATAAAAGAAGACAGTAATGTAGGAAATGAGGGACAGAAGGCTATGAGGCATATAGAAAACAAATAGCAAATACCTGAAGTAAGTTATTCTTTATCAGTAATTACTTTAAATGTATATGGATTAAACTCTCCAGTCAATTTAGTAGAATGAATAAAAACACATGATCCAACTATATGCTGTTTACAAGAAACTCTTTTTAGATAAAGACACAAATAGGTTGAAAGTGAAAGAATGTAAAATTATATTTCATTCAAATAGTAACCCAAAGATAAAGGGGTGGCTATACTAATATTAGACAAAATAAACTTTAAATAAAAAAAGTTTATGAGACAAAGAAGGATATTATATATTAACTAGAGGCCTGGTGCACAAAATTTTTGCACTCAGTGGGGGGTCCCTCAAGCTGGCCTGCACCCTCTCGCAGTCTGGAAGCCCTCAGGGAGTGTCCGATTGATGGCTTAGGCCCGCTCCCTGCAGTTGGACATCCTTAGCGCTGCCGCCGAGGCGGGAGAGGCTCCTGCCACCACTGCTGTGCTTGCCAGCCATGAGCCTGGCTTCTGGTTGAGCAGTGCTCCCCCTGTGGGAGTGCACTGACCACCAGGGGGCAGCTCCTGTGTTGACCATCTGCCCCTTGGTGGTCAGTGTGCATCATAACGACCGTTTGTTCTGCTATTCAGTCGATTTGCATATTAGCCTTTTATTATATAAGATAAAATTTTAATACAGCAAGAAGAAACATTTATGAACTCAATAACAAACCATCACAAATATGAAACAAAAACTGACAGAGTTGAAGGGAGAAATAGGCAGTTTCATACTAATAATTGGAGACTTTAAAATCTTATTCTCAAAATGAATAGAACAACTAAATAGAAGATAAATTTTAAAATGGAGGACTTAAACAACACAACACATCAACTAGTTCTGACAGATATATACAGAACATTCTACCCAACAACAACAGCATACACACTCTCAAGAGTACCTGGGACACTTTCCAAGACAGACCATATGTTGGGCCACAAATTAAGTCTCAATAAATTTTAAAAGATAGATAGTGTACAAAGTATCTTCTCTGACTATAGTGAGATTAATTTAGAATTCAATAACAAAGGAACAGGAAAATTATAGAATTGTGGAAATCAAATAACATACACTTAAAGAACCAATAGATTGAAGAAGAAATCACCAAGAAAATAAAAAAAATACTTAGAGATGAATGAAAATGAAATATAACATACCAAAGCTTACAGAACACAGCAAAAGTGGTACTAAGGAGGAAATTTATAGTTGTAAACACATTAAAAACAAGAAATATCTTGAATAAATGACCTAACTTTATAACTTAAATAATTAGAAAAAAACTGAATTCAAAGCCAGCATAAAGAAGATTTGAATCAAGATCAATAAAATAGAAAATCAAAATAGAATAGAGAAAATATACAAAACCAATAAATTGGTTCTTGAAAAACATTAACAAAATTGAAAAACCTTTAACTAGACGTGTCTTAGAAAAAAAGAGAGGATCAAATGACTAAACTCAGATTAATAATAGAGTGGTATGAACAATTGTGCTCCGATAAACTGGACAACTTAGATAAAATGTACAAATTACTAGAAACACGAAACCTATCAAGACTAAATTATGAAGAAATAGATGATCCGCACAGACCTGTAATCAGTACAGTTATTGCATTTGTCGTCAAAATCTTTCAACAAAAAGTCTTGGACCTGCTGGTTTTACTGGACACTTTTACCACAAATTTTAAAAAAGCTAATACCAATCCATCTCAAACATTTTCAGAAATTGAAGAGGAGGAAACACTCCTTAACTCAGTCTATGAGGCTAGCATTACCCTGATACCAGAGCCAGACAAAAAATGTTACCCCCTACAAAGAAAACGACCCCCCAAAAAACTGCAGACCAATATTCCTTATAAACATTGATACAAAAATCCTCAACAAGATATTTATAAATCAAATTCAACAACATATTAAAAAGATGAGACACTATGATTAAGTGCAATTTATTCTTAGAATGCAAGGATGATTCAACATATGAAAATCACTTAATGTAATATGCCACATCAATAAAATGGGGGGAAAACATGATTCATTTAATGCAGAAAAAACATTTGAAAAAATTCAACACTCTCTCATGATAAAAACACACAATAAAATAGAAATAAAAATAAACTACCTCTGCATAATAAAAGCTATATATAAAAAATCCACAGCAAGTATAACACTCAATGACAAAAGACAAAGAATAAAGTAAGGATGCCTGCTTTTGCCATTTCTTTAAACACAGTACTGGAAGTTCTAGTCAGGCAATTAGGCAAGAAAAAGAAATAAAAGATATGCAGATTGGAAGAAAAAAGTAACATTATCAGCCAGTTCACAGATGATATAATCTTATATGTAAAAGCCTGAAAGATTCCACCAAAAATCTGTTAGATGTGAGGAGGTATCTCAACGTGGTTTTGATGTCCATTTCCCTTATAACTAGTGATGTTGAGCATCTTTTTATATATCTGTTGGTCGTCCTTAGAAAAGTATCTTTTGAGGTCATCTCCCCTTTTTTAAAAATCAGATTTTTTAATGTTGTTGAGTTGTATGAGTTTTTAAAATATATTTTGGATATTAGCTCTTTATCAGAGGTATCCTTTACAAATATCTTCTATTCAGTTGGTTGCTTTTTTGTTTTGTAGTGTTTTTATTTTGTTTTTGTGGGTTTCTTTTTTTTTCTTTTCCATGCAGAAGGTTTTTAGTTTGATTAGTACCATTCATTTATTTTTGCCCTTACTTTCCTTGCATTTGGGGTCAAGTTCACAAAACCCCCTCTGAGATCAAGGTTAATTAGTTTAGTGCCTATGTTTTCTTCTATGTATTTTATTGTTTCAGATCTTATATTCAAGTCTTAATCCATTTTGAGTTAACTTTTCATGTATGGTGTCAGATAACAGTCTAGTTTCATTCTTTTGCACAACCTCACATGCGTTAGAATGGCTATTATCAACAAGAGAAGAAATATCAAGTGTTGGAGAAACTGTGGAGTAAAGTGAACCCTTGTACACTGTTGGTAGGAATGCAACTTGGTGCAGCCACTATGAAAACAGTATGTAGATTCCTTAAGCTATTAAGAATGGAGCTTCCATATGATCCAGCAACCCCTTGCCAGTTATCACCCTGAAAATTTTAAAAATGCTTATTGGTAAACATGTATGTTCACTGCAGCATTATTTACAATAGCCAAGATATGGAACTAACCTAAGTGTCCTTCGGCAGATGATTAGATAAAGAAGATGTGGTACATATTCTGGTATACAGTGGAATCCTGCTCTGCCATAAAAAGATAAAATATTACCATTTGCAACAACATGGATGCGTCTTGAGAGTATGATGGTAAGTGAAATATGTCATATGGAAAAGGACAAGAACCATATGATTTTACTCATATGTGGGATATAAATAAAAAAAGCAACAAAGAAACAAGCAAAACAAAAAACCAAACTCATAGATAAAGAGAAGAGAACGGTGATTCCCAGAGGGACTGGAAGTAGAGGGAAGACAGAGTGTAAAGGGGGTCAAGTATATGGTGGCAGAAGGAGACTATCCTTTGGGTGGTGAGCACACAACAGAGTTACTGATGTTGTATTATGAAGTTGTACAGCTGAAATTTATGTAATGTTATTAACCAATGTCACTCAAATAAACTTAATTAAAAAACTGTAAGAACTCATAAGTGTAATCAGCAAAGTATCAGGATTTAAAAAAAAGGAAATTTTAATGAAAGGAAAATCATGTCTCTTGCCATAAGGAGGTAATGCCAAAAATAAGTACAATAAAAATGATTAAATTCTGGCCAACGTTGTTGATCCCAAGCTCTGAGTCTGAAGTAAACTTGCTCTGTATTGAAAAGGGAAATTAGAGATAAATTGGTTTTCTAGCCACCAAACTAACACCAAACTAAGGCTTTATCTTTAGTATAATCAGAATTGAAAAAGAAATTGTTTTCTCACATGATTCAATGTTGCTTAATATGATATCCAAGCTCTAGCACATGTGATCATATCCAACCCTGCAAAAGGCCTTAAAGATTACTGATATAAGAATGCAGGCAGGTTGTTAGGGTTCACACTAAGGGCTAAAGAGATATAAGATGGCCATGGTGTGGTAAGGCTAATTGGCAAGTGCTCCTTGAAGGGGTGGATCAATAAGGCAACTTAAGGCAGGCAGCGTAGATGGGATGTGGTGAGAAGAAGAGAGGGAAGATACTCAGGAATGATGCATTTAGAGCTTGGACAATGAAAAGATGTGCACTGGGGGGTTAGGTTCTGAGGGCATAATTTCATAAGGGTAAGGGGCATTTAGAGGCCTCTCAAAAGAGAATCTCTAATCTGACAAAAGAGCTGACAGGTAAGCCCAATGACGAGAGCAAAAGGAAACTGGGGCTAATAAGTTGCTTAGGAAATAATGGTCTCTCAATCTGGGTAGATAAGAGGGGTAGAGAGTAGGAGTCAGTGGGTCCCTGGACTAGGATTCAGAAAAGCTGTGGGTGATCTGCCTCAGCAAATAAATAAATGCATGAGATTGCAAGTTCAAATGTCTGCATGTGCCAGGCAGGTCATATGACAACTTATTTGGTATGAATGTACAATCATAGCAAATGGTGGGTTTGGGTAGAGCACATACCACACTTAAAGACACTTTGATTCAGTTAAAACAGAACACTGGGCCTGTCATACAAAATGTGTCCAAGAGTTTCCCATCTTCTGGACTCTGTCTTGTGTGGGAACACTTCTAAGTGTTCCCATATCTTTGAGGCACTACTTAAGATTCAGATCTTGAGTTGTGTTGGTTCAGGTTGTCCAAGAAGCAGGCTCTAAGTACTAGGCACACATCAGAGAGATTTATTGGGATATGCCTGTGAAAAAAAGAGACAAAAAGCCAGAATAAATGGGCAGAGACTCTAAAGAAACTCAGATAAAGGTATGACACATTGGAAATGAGTTGGGGGCAGGAGAGGAAGAGGGAGTGCATAGAAGGAGTGTCAGGATGTAAGGAAGTCCCAAGAAAGTCTCAGCCAGGCCAATGAGGAGTTCCCAAGCCAAATGTGTTTTTAAAGGAGGCCCTTGTCTGCAGGAATGGACCTGCATTAATAGGGGTCAGTCTTTGGTGAGGTGCGGCCCAGGGGAAGTGTGGCATGGACACAAGGCTGGATCAGACGGCCATAGCTGGAGCTGGCAGTCAATTAGTCTCCCTAGAGCAGCAGGTCTGAGTGGGGCCTTTGCACAGCTGCCACATGGGTGGGGGCATCTGATTGTCCTCCTGAGTCACAGCGTCTGAATCGGGCCGAAGTATCTAAACTTCTTATTACTTTCAGGATTCCCCACCCCAAAACAAAAAGACTAATTGGATCTTGGAAGTCCAAATGATAAATGTCCACCATAAAAAGGACTTTGTGAAAGGTGTTGTAACTCTTCCCATTAAAAAAAAAGAAAAGAGGTCTTCTTAGCCAAAAGGGTTTGGAGAGCAACTGCTTTTAAACAACGGTAAGCAGATGTGCAGGATTTCTCAGAGCTGTGACTGGGCCGATGTAATCTTAAGTTTCTATGGGAACAAAACAGTGTGTAGAGTTTATCAAATTTATTTGACCATTGACTGACCCTCCACCCTTAAACTTTTATTGTATTTTTTTACAGAGTATCTTACAAAACATGTTTTTGGAAATGCTGAAAATGCTGTATATCTCCTATTTGTCTTCCAGATCCACTTCCCATCCTTCTCCACCTTGCTCTGTGCCCAAGAGGCTGTCTTTCATGGGCAGTGGCCCTCTCTTGACTTTTATCAGCCTTGTCCCATTAGAACTTAGGAAGGATGCAAATGTTTTATATCTGTTCTGTCCAATATGAGAGCCACTAGCCATGTGTGGCTATTGAGCACTTGAAGTATGGCAAATATGACCAAGGAGCTGAATTTTTAATTTTAATTAAATTTCATCCTATATAACAAAAGGATAATGTGCAAATTGACCCTAACAGCAGAACGACTGGGAATGACTGGTCACTATGACACACCACTGACCACCAGGGGGCAGACGCTCAATGCAGGAGCTGCCCCCTGGTGGTCAGTGTGCTCCCACAGGGGGAGCTCTGCTCAGCCACAAGCCAGGCTGATGGCTGCCAGCACAGCAGTGGTGGCGGGAGCCTCTCCCACCTCCTCAGCAGTGCTAAGGATGTCCGACTGCAGCTTAGGCCCATTCCCCCAGGGAGCAGGCCTACGCCAGCAGGTGGACATCCCCCGAGGGGTCCCAGACTGCGAGAGGGCACAGGCCAGGCTGAGGGACCTCCCTGAGTGCACAAATTTTTGTGCACTGGGCCTCTAGTAGCTACATAAGCCCAGTGACTCCTGTACTGGATAGCACAGTTCTAGGTTTGGCCAGTAAGAGGTATCAGCAGGAGATGAGGGGTCAGAAGGGGAGTAAAAAGTGTTACTGATTTTCCTCCACTCAAAGTTGCTTAAAATTATGCCACATTTTGGGTTGTTTTCTATTTACACTATGATTATTTTGTACAAATTTTATTTTCTTAACTTTTGACTTTTATTTTTTTTGTAGGAAGAAAAACCACATGCATTCTTACTATATTCCACATATATAGTTCTGTAGTCATTTTATTAATTTCTTAGAATCCTTTTTATTTTTCTTCTTTAAGACAATCTTCTTGAAACTCAATGACTTTTGATAATTGCTTTCAAGACTTGTGGCCAAATTACTCCCCAGAGGCTTCTTATCATTGGAATCCTTGTTAGCTCTAAAATTGTTTATATTTCACAGTTCTCCCTTTCTTTGTTTTTCCCACTTTACCATTCTCTACTCTCTTTTTGGGGAGTCCATCCTCAGATAAACTCTTTAAAAAGTGTGTGGGTAAGGCAAAATATTCTGAACATCTGAATGTCTAAAAATGATGTCTCATCCTCATTCTTTATCTTAGAACTCTATGTGTATAATTCTAGGTCCAAAATAATTTTACCTTAATATTTTGAAAACTCTATGTGTGTGTATTCTAACATTCTTCATTGCTGGTGAGAAGTCTCATTCATTTTGATTCAAATTTCCTTTTAGTAACTTCTTTTACATTTCTCTCTCCCCCTGCAATTTAAACAATGCTTTCCTGGGTGATTTGATATTTTTACCATGGCGTGACAAGGTCATGCTCTTTCTTTAATTGATTCTGATCAATATTTGTGTTTCTCTTCAGCTCTTGGAATTATTTGTATTGTTTCTTGATACCTTCCTTCTCTGATTTCTCTCTTACTTTCTGAACTTCTCTTAATTGGCTAAAACCTCCTGGATTTATCCCCCATGCTTCTTGCTTTTCTGTTATTATTATGTTTTTTCCTTTTGATTAATGTTATAGGAAATTTTCTCAATTATATTTTCTAATCTTCCTATTATTTTTAGTTATTTTTTTATTTTGGCTATTTAATTTCTCAGAAATATTCACTGTACACATTGTTGTAAAAACAAACAAAAAAAACAACAACACCCTGGTTTCACCTTATGGATATAATGTCTCTTCAAGTCTTTGTTTCCTTGAATTCTTTCTATCTCTTATGGCGTATTTTTCAATTTTTCTCAAATACCTGTTCATTTTTAATTGTCCATTAATCTTTAAGAATGAAACATCGAAATGCTGTTTTGTAATTTGCTTGTCAATCTTTTCCCCCTTAAATATTTGTTCGTATTCAGCTGTCAACTCATTGTTAAGAAGGAGGAACAGAATTGCTCTCAGTTTCAGTGTATGGGAACAGATCAGAACAACGGGCAAGCTGCTCACAGGTTACCCTTCCTAAACAAGAAAGCCCTGCTTCGGGATGTCAATCCTCACACCAACTGTCCTGGCCTTCCCCAGACAAAAAAATTAAATTTTTTTCGATGAAAAACTTTTTTGGGGGCTGAGTTTAAGCCTGAAGTCCTGTCTAGAGACACACTCATTGTCACCCATGTCATGAGCTTTAAGGCTGTGGACAACTATACTCACATTCTACCATGACCATTTGTCTTCCTGAAATCTGTCAAAATTTCTCCCTTAAAGATAGCACCCCTCCTATTCTCTTCACTATTGTTAAGTTCATCATTAAAAAGTCCTTTATATCATATTGAAGGGATAGGGGGAGGGAGAAAAGAACACATTAGAAGGAATACACAGCAGATTAGGGGAAGCTGAAGATCAAATCAGTGACTTAGAAGACAGGGTTGAAAAAAACCATTCAATCAGAGAACCAAAAAGAAAAAAAAATTAAAAAACAGGAGGACAGCTTAAGAGAGCTGTGGGACAATATGAAACATAACAATATTCAAGTAGCAGGTGTGCCAGAAGAGGCAGAAAGGGATAGAGAATGTGTTTGAAGAAATAATGGCAGAAAACTTCCCTAAACTGGTAAAGGCAAAGGTTACACAAGTTTAAGAGGCACAGAGAGTCCCAAACAAGAAGAACTCAAACAGGCCCATGCCCAGACACAGCATAATTAAAAATGCCAAAAATTAAAGACAAAGAGAGAATCTTAAAGGCAGCAAGAGAAAAGCAAACTATTACCTACAAAGGAGCTCCCATAAGGCTGACACCTGATTTCTCATCAGAAACTCTACAGGCCAGAAGGGAATGACATTAAATACTCAAGGTAATGGAAAGCAAGGATCTGAAACCAAGATTACTATATCCAGCAAGGC
>NW_005371344.1:255118-257487 GCF_000412655.1 Myotis brandtii
TTTTTTCCTTTTGATTAATGTTATAGGAAATTTTCTCAATTATATTTTCTAATCTTCCTATTATTTTTAGTTATTTTTTTATTTTGGCTATTTAATTTCTCAGAAATATTCACTGTACACATTGTTGTAAAAACAAACAAAAAAAACAACAACACCCTGGTTTCACCTTATGGATATAATGTCTCTTCAAGTCTTTGTTTCCTTGAATTCTTTCTATCTCTTATGGCGTATTTTTCAATTTTTCTCAAATACCTGTTCATTTTTAATTGTCCATTAATCTTTAAGAATGAAACATCGAAATGCTGTTTTGTAATTTGCTTGTCAATCTTTTCCCCCTTAAATATTTGTTCGTATTCAGCTGTCAACTCATTGTTAAGAAGGAGGAACAGAATTGCTCTCAGTTTCAGTGTATGGGAACAGATCAGAACAACGGGCAAGCTGCTCACAGGTTACCCTTCCTAAACAAGAAAGCCCTGCTTCGGGATGTCAATCCTCACACCAACTGTCCTGGCCTTCCCCAGACAAAAAAATTAAATTTTTTTCGATGAAAAACTTTTTTGGGGGCTGAGTTTAAGCCTGAAGTCCTGTCTAGAGACACACTCATTGTCACCCATGTCATGAGCTTTAAGGCTGTGGACAACTATACTCACATTCTACCATGACCATTTGTCTTCCTGAAATCTGTCAAAATTTCTCCCTTAAAGATAGCACCCCTCCTATTCTCTTCACTATTGTTAAGTTCATCATTAAAAAGTCCTTTATATCATATTGAAGGGGTAGGGGGAGGGAGAAAAGAACACATTAGAAGGAATACACAGCAGATTAGGGGAAGCTGAAGATCAAATCAGTGACTTAGAAGACAGGGTTGAAAAAAACCACTCAATCAGAGAACCAAAAAGAAAAAAAAATTAAAAAACAGGAGGACAGCTTAAGAGAGCTGTGGGACAATATGAAACGTAACAATATTCGAGTAGCAGGTATGCCAGAAGAGGCAGAAAGGGATAGAGAATGTGTTTGAAGAAATAATGGCAGAAAACTTCCCTAAACTGGTAAAGGCAAAGGTTACACAAGTTTAAGAGGCACAGAGAGTCCCAAACAAGAAGAACTCAAACAGGCCCATGCCCAGACACAGCATAATTAAAAATGCCAAAAATTAAAGACAAAGAGAGAATCTTAAAGGCAGCAAGAGAAAAGCAAACTATTACCTACAAAGGAGCTCCCATAAGGCTGACACCTGATTTCTCATCAGAAACTCTACAGGCCAGAAGGGAATGACATTAAATACTCAAGGTAATGGAAAGCAAGGATCTGAAACCAAGATTACTATATCCAGCAAGGCAATCATTCAAAATAGATGGTGAAATAAAGAGCTTCCTGGAAAAAAAAGGGTTAAAGGAATACATCACCACCAAGCCAGCATTACAAGAAATGCTAAAGGGACTGCTGTAATGAGAAGAAGAAATATATAGAGAGAAATTTAGGTATATAGAATTAAAATGGCAATAAATAAGTACCTATTTATATACATAAAAGCCTAAGTGACCAAACAACCGAACGACCAGTCGCTATGGTGCGCACTGCCACCAGGGGCAGACACTCAATGTAGGAGGTGCCCTCTGGTGGTCAGTGTGTTACCACGGCCAGCCAATCCCACAGCCCCAATTGCTGGCCAGGCCGAGGGACCCCACCCGTGCACGAATACATGCACCAGGCCTCTAGTCAATAATAACCTTAAATGTAAATGGATTAAATGATCCAATTAAAAGACATAGTGTAGCTGAATGGATACAAAAACATGATCCACCTATATGCTCAGAACAAAAGACACACATCACCACGGCCAGCCAATCCCACGGCCCCAATTGCTGGCCAGGCCGAGGGACCCCACCCATGCACGAATACATGCCCCAGGCCTCTAGTCAATAATAACCTTAAATGTAAATGGATTAAATGATCCAATTAAAAGACATAGTGTAGCTGAATGGATACAAAAACATGATCCACCTATATGCTCAGAACAAAAGACACACACAGGGTGAGAGTGAAGGGATGGAAATTTTTTCCCATGCAAATGGAAAGAAAATAAAGCTGGTGTAGCAGTACTCATATCTGACAAAATAGACTTCAAAATGAAGGCCATTACAAGAGGCAACAAAGCTCACTACATAATACTAAAAGGATCTATCCAACAAGAGGATAGAACCCTGGTAAACATATATACACCCAATATAGGAGCACCTAAATATATAAAAAACCTTCTGGAGGACTTTATAGGAGAGATCGATGACAATACAGTCATAGTAGGGGACTTTAACACCCCGCTGACTTCACTGGATAGATCTTCCAGACAAAAAATTAACAAGGAAACC
>NW_005371344.1:258138-281831 GCF_000412655.1 Myotis brandtii
AAGTAACCACTGACACCACAGAAATACAAAGGATGTAAGAAAATACTATGAACAATTATATGCCAACAAGCTGGACAATGTGGATGAAATGGTCAAATTCCTAGAAAAATACAATCTCCCAAAACTGAATCAGGAAGAATCAGAAAACCTCAATAGGCCAATAACAACTGATGAAATAGAAGCAGTAATAAAAAACTCCCAGCAAACAAAAGTCCAGGTCTAGACAGCTTCACAGGGAAGTTTTACCAAAAATTCAAAGAGGAACTAACACCTATACTGCTCAAACTATTCAAAGGTCTGCTTGCTTGAACCGTGGGTGTCTTGACTGTGTTTATCATCTGGACTGTGGGCCAGATACTTTTCTTTCACTACATTTAAAAGGCTTCTTTTCTGAGGACTTCATAAAGTTAAGAGAAATATTGAGTTGAGACAAACCTCTGGCTAATTTGCTAACAATGAGCTTTAGACAAGTACACATGGGCAGTAATTGGATGCAAAAGTGACTACGGTGGGGGTTAACTGCCATTGAGCCTCACTCAATCCTGTGTAATTCTTAGTGTGCTTCTCCTGAATTTTCTTCTACATTGTCCCATGTGGAACCAGGCCAGTTCACAATGGGCTGGTCAGGTAAGAATGAGGTTCCTGTAAAAGTTGATATGCTGACTGCACTGGCTCCTCACCCAGCTGCAAATGCTGGAGATGGGGAGAGAGTGCCTCCCTGACAGCCATGTCCTGGAGCCCTCGCTGTGCTTGCTCCACTAGGCATGTGCGGAGCTGAGCAAATCCTGTAAGTGCAGTTGCCTGCAGCAATGTCTACACGTGGTCTTCTTGTGCATGGGCCTGCTGCAATAATTTTGTGGATTTCCCTCACTTTTGGCTGAAACAACTCCTGTGTTGAGTACCACCTTATAAATCTCCCATCATTACTAAAAAAATATTTTTTTCTGTGGACTTCCTGTATTTCATTGCTAAATGTTACCTGTGCCTATAGCCACTCTGATGCCAAATCCTTTTTGTGACATGGACGATTTGACCATTTTGTGCCCGATTATGAGTGATCTCCTTGAAGGAAATTCTTCCCACATTATTGCTCAAATGTTGGCGTTATTGCATTGTGTAATACATGTTTTGCTTCTTCCTGGCTTCCAATAGTTGCTGGAAATCCTTGGCATTACTTGGCTTGTAGATGAATCACTCTAATTCCTGCCTCTGTCTTCACATGTCTGTCTTCCTCTGTGTGTGTCTGTCTATGTTTTCACATGGCTTTTTCACAAGGGCACCAGTTATTGGATGTAGGTAGAGCCCACTCTAATATAGTCTGACCTCATCTGATCTAATTACATCTGCAAAGACCCTATTTCCAAATAACGTCACATGTGGAGGTTCTGGGTGGACAGGAATTTTGGGGGGACACTAGTCAATCCAGTGCGCTTGCAGTTCACGGGATTGTGGATCCATTTCCTTTTCCAGGTACCTCTATTTCTGCTCCCTACCTGGGGCTTTTCTAAGAATAAAGTGCCTACAATTCCCCGAGTCTGAAATTTGGAGGAGTTCAGAATGTGAGTACAGTAACTGGGTTCTGTCCCTGGTACTGCTATAATCAGATTACCTTTATTCCTCTCTGAATCATTAACTTTAAAAACTGCTGGTTCGACCTGTGACAACCAGTGATACATCATCTTTAACCAGTGTGCACCACCATAAAAAAATGCTGTTCAAGTACTAATTTATTGCTCCGTGACACAAATGGTGCATCTCAAACAAACTCAGCCAATTTTAGGATGATTTCTGGGCTATTTAAAAAGGCTTCTTCTGCCAGCTTTTGGAAAAGGTTGCTTTGGAGATTATTATTTTCTGTTTCAGGACAAATCCATGAATTTGGCCCCTTCATGTTAGCTATAGTGAGACGATGCATCGCTTGTCCATAAAACTTGAATACTTGGGTGTCAGAAGTGATTTTTCTGAAGTTAACTTTTCCCATACTTGGAGTTATCAGTTTCTGTCGTGCTGGTGTGCATTTCAGTTGAGGTTTTATTACGTTGTGTTGGCAGCACATTATGTTTTTTACACATGGATTTGATTGAGAAATGAAACTGGAATAAGAATGAGGTAGCAGAAGCATCTGCTGCATATTGCTGTTGTCAATCAGCCTGATTGATTAAATATGGTGGTACACTTTTTTATTAAAATGGAATACTTCTCTTGAAAAAGGTATATTATGCCAATAGATTATATGACTCCCCTCAAGAGTGTGCCTGAGGAACGGGCCCTGTGGAGGAGGACAATAACTATAGATATCTGGGACAAACAGCAGAGTTCAGATTAGATCTGGCTGGCTTTGCAAGTTTAAATTTGGGGGTGTATGGAAGAAGTGAACCAACATTTTGCCCTGTAGAAATGTCTGAGTTTGACTGTGTCTCCAGACACTGTTTATTCGTTTGCTCATGTCCTGTAGCCCACTTGGTTGTCAGGCCACTAGTATGACCAGACCTTTGAAATAAGAGCAAATATCCTGCCTGATCCACTGAAGTACCACTTCTCTCCTTTTCCATTTGAATCTATTTGAGCTGTCTGCCAGTTTATAAAGCTGGAAAACTGACACCCAAACAGAGACAAGAACAAAGGTTCTTGAGAATGAGTGTGGATAGATCATCCCATTGACCTGGATCAAGACCCAGCCAACGTTCTCCCTGTGTGCAAAACGCTGACTTTTGGAGCAACTTCACAGAGGAAGTGGTGAGGGGTTGGTATTAGACCATCACCACCCAAAGAGGTGAAGCAGGAAACCAGGACTGCTCCCCGGGGGACAAAGCAATGATTTAATAGGTCCCATTCAGTTTTTTTCTTTTTCTTTCTTTTTTGTTTTTGTTTTGTTAATCCACATTGGAGGATAGATATGTGTTTTCTGTTTATTTATTTATTTTTTTGAGAGAGAGTGGAGGTAGGGGGTAGGGAGAGAGAGAAAAACATCGATGTGGGTCTGGGGAATGACCCCTCAACCCAGGTGCATGCCCTTGACCAGGAATTGAACATACAAACATTTGGTGTGCAGGGCGATGCTCTAATCACTAAGCAACGCTGGCCAGGGCCTGTTCAGTTTTTTTTAAAAATATTTTTTATTTTTCAATTAGAGTTGAGGTACAGTATAGTTTCAGGTGCACAACCCAGTGATTAGACATTTATATTACTCACAATGTGACCAGTCTTCATGTGCATGAATTTTTTTGTTTCACTGTGTCACTCAGTTTTCCCTGGCTGGGGCTGGGTCTTGGAGTGTTGAGGCCCCACGCTGCCCGGGTCAGCCTAGATTCCAGGGAGCCTGCTTACTCATGGCCCCGAGCAAATGTCTCCCATTGGAATCAGTTTAGGATGATAACTCCAAAGGCTTTGCATTAGTGTGAAACACAATGTTTCAGAAGAGGGCTTTTCAGAAAAAGAAGTGGGCGATAAGGAAAGACGAACCTTTGGACTAATTCCTTGAACGCGCAGAATGCTTCTGCTGCAGGGCTGTGTCAGGACCAATCTTGCAGGATTGAGATGTTTTCAGCTGCATCCAATTTAGGTTTTGGCTTTCTTACAGAGGGATTGCTCCCGAAACAATCTTTCTCACTCCCCCGCCCCCTCCCAAGGCCTGTTTGTAGATTCAGGGATTGCTAACAGATTTTAAGAATAACAAGAAATCTCTGAAATACCATGCAGCTAAAAGCCAAAAGCAGGATCACTTGAGAATTTGCTTTATATTAAAACAAAATATTTTGTCAAGGGGTGGTCTTCAGCTGTCAGTCCACTTTCTTCTCTGGACTCAGCCATGAAGGGTGAAAACCCCACTGAGATTCGCAGATTTAAGCTTGGAACTTCCTGTCAGATCCGTAGACCTTCTTTTAGGACATGACCTTCTCTTTTCATCTGGTTCCTTGGTTGGCATCGTGGATTTTGACAATGCCAGATCCATGAGCAGAGGCCACCAGGTGATGTCAGGATCAGAACACCCAGTACATTGTCGGGAAGCACACAGCCATTCTGATTATCCAGCTAGGACTCTGGAGTTTTGCCATTGCTAGACGTCAGAGCAGGTAGGATATCACTAGCCAGATAGGCAGCATGCATGTTGAGGGGCCAGCATATATGTGGGGGTAAAGCAAACCACTGAGAGAGGTCCACATAACAACCCAAATACTGTGTCAGGACCCAATTCAAAGGCTAGTGATAGAAAGTACTGTGTCAGTCCCAGCCCTAATCCAGATCCTAATCCAGTGGCTATTTGGACAGCTTAATCTTTCTCACTTTCCTCATCTGTAAAGTAGATGTTAAGCACCTTTCTTACAGAGGTATTGGGTGGATACAATAACATTCTATATAATAAAAGCCTAATATGGTAAGTATCCAGTTGTCCGGTGATTGGTCAACTGTTCAACCAATCAAAGCGTAATATGCTAATGATATGCTAAGGCCACTCAACCAGTCACTATGACTTGCACTGACCACCAGGGGGCAGATGCACTGGTAGGTTAGCTTGCTGTGGGGTCCAGCCAATTGGGACTGAGCGAGATGGGCTGGAACGCCCTGGAGCCCTCTGGCAGTCCCTCCCCAGCTGGCCAACATCCTACATCCCTCCCTGGCCCCAATTGTGCACCAGTGAGGTCCCTCGGCCTGGCTTGTGCCCTCTCGCAATTCGGGACCCCTCAGGGGATGTCAGAGAGCCAGTTTCAGCCGGATCCCACAGGCCACTGCCCTCGGGAGGGTGCCAGATGCATGGCTCACAGCTGTGAGTGCTGCTGCTGCAGCGCAAACCTCTCCCAATTGGGACTGATTGGGCGCAAGCCTGCAGCAGGCGCAGTGGAGCTGGGATGAGTGGGAGCGGCAGGTAGGAGCTGCAGGCAGTGTTGGACTGCGGGTTTCAGCCCGATTCCCACAGGCCACCCAGAGAGAGAGAGAGTGCACGAATTCGTGCACCAGGCCTCTAGTAATGTTAACTAAATCTCTTGTCTAACACACAGTAAGTGCTTAATATGTTGTAGTGACTATGCTTTCCACAATATAATGTCCTCCCTTCAAAGGCAGAACAGATGTGAATCTGAGAAAGCCTGAGCCCACAGAGCAGGTGAAAAACTGACCAGGCTGATGGTGGAGCCTAAGAAAGAGATGGTCTCTTTGGACTTAGCCCTGGGCCCAGGCTCTTATAGCAAAATTGAGTGAATGTGCACTAGCTGTTATTCCCCTTCTCAAATGTTGGTGCTTTTAAAGAAGTTTTACCAGCCTTAGTTTTATCACTATTGTTATTGTGCTGCATTTTATGTACATTTTGTTGAAGTATAACATACTTATAGAAAAGTGCATAATCATAAGCAGACAACTCAAATTTTCACAACTGGAGCACACTCATGTAACCAGTAGCCAAATCAAGGCCAGACCAATTCCTACCCTGCAGGCAGCCACTTTCTGACTACTAATACCTGAGGTCAGTTTTACCTGTTTTAACTATATGTAAATAAAATCATATATTAATGCTCTTGTGTGTCTGGTTTCTTTTGTTCACCAATTGTTTGTAAGATTCATCCAGACTATGGCTTGTATTTCAAGTTTACTCATTCTGAATACATGTCTATAGTGTTCCACAGTGTGGATATAGCAGTATATTCATAGTGTTCCACAGTGTGGATATAGCAGTATATTCATAGTGTTCCACAGTGTGGATATAGCAGTATATTCATTCTATTGTTGGAGGGTATGTGGGATGTTTCCAATTTAGGGGTATTATGAATAATATTTCTTTGACCATCCTTGAACTTGTCTTTTGGTGAACCTGTGCACTCACTTCTCTTGAGTTTCTCCCTAGGAATGAAATTATTGGGCCAGCTATAGTACATGCTGTCAAACAGTTTTCTAAAATGGTTGTACCAATTTACTCTTCCCCACAAGGTATGCAAATTCTTATTGTCCCATGTCTTCCTCATCACTTGGTATTGTTTCTTTGTCATTTTAACTTTTCTGGTGGATTCAGTGTACTGAACTGTGACTTTACATTTTCATTTACCTGGTAACAAATGAAGTTGGTCACTTTTTTAGTTGGAAATCTGTGGCCTTGAGAAGTTAGAAATTCTCTTCAAAGACATCCAACTAATAGGTGATTATAAATGACAAGTCTTGTGACAGGACATCAGCACTGCTTCTCCGAGCTGAGGTGTGGATTTAGGTCATAGTGATCAGAATAGGGGAGGCAATGGCTCCTCATGCTCTGTGTCACCTCTTTGCATCTTGGTAGCATGTTCTGTGCATTATGCTTTAAGAAGGATGAGGATGAATGAAGGTATGTTTGCAGGGGAGTGGCCAGGTAAGCAGTCATACCAGGAACAGTAAGAACCTATGGTGAGAAGACAAGGGGAAAACATAAAAATTGCCATTTAATTTATGGAGGGCTGTCTTTTGAAAGAGGGGTCAGGCTTGTTCTGTAGGATCCATGAAGCAAAATATAAAAATGCAGGAATAAAGATAATAGGATGGCAAAGTTCAGGCTTTTGTTATCTTGCTCTTTCTTCTGACTTGGCCTGGTGTTGGCCTAGATAATAAGGTAAGGGCAGTCTCCCTTGTAGGTAACAAAAATGTTCTCATCTAATTTGCATAGATTAGTTAGATTTTGTAAATAGGGCGCACCTGAGAATACAAATGGCACCTACTTTACAATGTCATCCTTCCAACAAATATTATGGATTCCTCCAAGCTGCAAGGTCTAGATCTGAGTTCTTCATGAAGCTCTTACATATTTATTAATAAATTCTTTTAAAAAAAGGTACTTACAAAGCAAAACCAATTAGAGACAGAACAGGAAAGCAAAATCAAACAAGGAACACGGTGTAAGAAGACCTTTTATTGTGTTTAGTTAACTCAAGGTGAGTGAGAGATACTGATGGCCAGGAGTAGGGCCAAGTTTGCATGAGGCCAATGAAGTTTGAGAGGTCCCCACAAAAACATAGGAAACAATTTGATTTTAAAGGAAGGGATGGCTAAGCAATGGCTATTGAAAAGGAGCAGGAAGGCAGGCCTGACAAAAGAGGGAGACAGGCTCAGTGCAAAGGCAAGGAGGATTTTAGCCTTGAGGAAGAGAGTCACAGGATGAAGGAAATGTGAGCAGCGGGTGGAGGGAGCAGGTTTAGAAAACAAATAGTGGGAGTTATTTCAGATATATTGAAAATCCATCAAATATTGTCTGGGTGCTTAATGTATAATGTCATACACACAAACATTTATTCTTAATTTTATAGATGTGTAAATGTTATACTAATTTAAATATTTTCAAAAATAGTACCTAATTCATAGATTTTGTCATGTATTTTCTCAACCAGTGGATTCTGAAAGTACAGCTTCTAACATACAAGAATAAGGAGAATGTTTTTGTCATTTAAAAGGTGTCTTATACTTGCAATCACTGGTAAAAAGTCAGTCTGAAGTATGATTGTTGGTGTCAATCTACAAAAAAAAAAAAAGGGAATACAGAGAATTAAGAGGGAAAAAAATAGGTGAAGTGTGACAGGGAATTTGGGTTACTCATTGTCATTCTCAGGGCCAAAAGGAATCTAGGAGCTCATATTCTCCATCTTACTACTTCGGGCCAGGGTCAAACCCCCTTGGACAGATGACAATTCATCTTGATCTCTATCACTGTCTGGATTTGTTTCCCAATTTAAAACAAATTTTTTTTTTAGTGGAAATCATTGCAATGGGTACCACGAGAAATACAAAAGTAAATAAATTGTGTCCTTGCTTTCTGGAAAGAATACTACTTGCTCAGATCCTTCCTTTTGAAATCTTGCAGCTCTCTCTTCCAGGATATCTTTACTGAATCTAAGGTTGACTTAGACTGTTGTGGAGTGGTCCCAGGATATATATATATATTTCCACAACCATTTCATTATTGTTCATAGCACTAGTGCAATGGCATTGGGGAAAATGTAGTAAGGAGCCTAGCGGGAGTCACAACTATGAGAAAGATGCTCTTCCTCAAATTCACACACACACACACACACACACACACACACACACCTCTTGTAAACGGTGCACCTGTAAAACAAGCTAATCAGTGCTGGAAGAGGCAAGCAATCAAACAAAAAAGACAGTTTAGGGAAGGCTCCTGTTTTCTCACTGACAGGACACACATTAACTAAGCAACAGCTGCTCTGGTGGGAAGATATTTTCTTTGGGCTGTCAACATCTTTTGATCATCGCCCCCGCCATTCTCCCAGGATATATCTTAAAAATTCCAGTGGGGTATCACTATTTCAGCAGTCAGCCAAATAGTCAGGGTAATGCAGGAAGCATTCCCATCCTCTTCTGAATGGAAGAAGGGGGTCATTTTTGCTTTCCCAATCAGGCCATGAACTCTGGATAGAGGAGCATTGTCATCCCCCAAAATAACATACTCAGACAGAAATTTCCCAAAACTAATGACTTTTGAGCTAAGCTTTGAATAATGAAATCTATCACACCTCCTCTCACAGCTTGTGCATATGTTAGTACCTCATTTCATACATAGTTATGGATTAATTGAATTAATACACACCAAAAAGCACACACTTATATACTTAGCAGAAAGATAATGCTATGCACATATGACAATGAAGGTGAGGAGTTGAATTAGCCTCAGAGGATCAAAAGGCCAGATGTGTTGGGATGGATCCAAAAGCTGTTCCATGGAATCGGGAGGGGGAGAGAGAACTGTTGTTTGAGAACGGTGAGGACTGAAGAGCACTATGATATTCAGAATCATTTATTCAATCATTTACAAGATGCCACAAAAATGAGATGGCCCCTACTCACAAGGAACTCACAATCTGCTGGAGAAGATAACTGCAAAAGCACACAGATTAAAACAAAGTGGGATAAGTGATAAAATAGAATAGTCATGATGTTTTGTAGGCTTATGTTGAACTGCCACTCATCACATCTGTCCATTGGTAAGGAAAGGCTACCTCTAAAGGTTAGCCAGGTAGAGGATGTGATATGATGTTCCTGGCAGAGGAAATTACATGTACACGCATGAGAAAGTATGATAAGTCAGGTCAGTGGGTATTAACTATGATCACAGATTAGAGTCATCTATAGACTTTAAAATAACCAACCAACTTCCACTTCTGGCTATAATTGAATGGCTTGTATGATAATATACACATCAGTGAAGATAACTGTAAAAGCTCTATCAAAGGAAAAAAAAAGTCCTAAAGGCATTGGAGAATAAGCCAAGCAGCCAGGCCTTATAGGTCCAAGATTCTAGGGAAAATTTGAGCTCAATATTTTCTGATGCATTTATTTCTTTTAAATATGTATATATATTTAAAATTTTAAAACTGATTTTTAAATTACAGTTGACATTCAATATTATATTAGTTTTAGGCATATAGTATAATAGTAAGACATCGCCTTTAATTTATGAAGTGATCCCCCAATAAGTGCAGTACCCACCAGGCATCATATGTAGTTATTACAATCCTAGAGGCCCGATGCATGAATCCGGGGTCCCTCAGCCTGGCCTGTGCCCTCTCAATATTCAGGACCCCTCAGGGGATCTCAGACATGGTTTCGGCCCTATCCCCGCAGGCCAGGCCGAGGGACCCCACCGGTGCATGAATCCGTGCACTGGGCCTCTAGTATGCATATTCGATCTTTGGTTAATCTCTTCCCACCCTCCCTCCTCCCCCTTCCCTCTGAGATTCATCAGTCTGTTCCATGTTTCCATGCTTGTGTGTTGAGAGTCTGCTCCCTGGTGGTCAGTGCACATCAAAGCTATAGTTGTTTGGTTGTTTAGGCTTTTATATATATACTAGAGGCCTGGTGCACAAAATTCATGCGGGGGGGGGGGTTCCCCTCATCCCAGCCTGCACCCACTCCAATCGGGGACCCCTTTGGGGTTGTCTGACCGCTGGTTTAGGCCCGATCCCACAGGGTCTAAACCGGTGGTCGGACACCCCTCTCACAATCTAGGACCGCTGGCTCCTAACCACTCACCTGCCTGCCTTCCTGATTGTGCCTAACCACTCTGCCTGCCTGCCTGATCACCCCTAACTGCCTCTGCCTGCCTGATCACCCCTAACTTCCCTTCCCCGCAGGCCTGATCTCGCCCCCAACTGCCCTCCTCTGACGGCCAATTTGTTTCTAATTGGCCGGTTTCTATGCCAGTCAGCGTCAAAAGCTCTGCCTCCTAGGCAGCCATTGGTTCCTTACATTCACCCAGATTTGGTTTGATTGGTCAGTTTCTATGCCAGTCAGCGTCTCTGGGCCTATCAGTGGGGCCTGATCAGAAAGGTGGGGCTGATCAGCAGCCCCAGTGGAGGCCTGAAGAGAAATGGAGGTGTGGTTGTTTGCCAGGGTGGGAGAGAAAGAGAGGCAAGTTCTGATCAACGGCTGCCACAGAGGCTATGGATCAGACCCTGCCTCTCTCTCTGCAGGCCTCTCTCGGGTCTAATCTGCAGCCCCTTAGGCAGTCAGTGATGGGTCAGGCACCCGCAGCGGCCCCAATCATTGCTGGGTTGCCCCTTCCAGTCTGGTCAAGCCTTCAGTTGTAATGTTTGTTACGACCCTGGCTCTTTATTATATAGACTAGAGGCCCAGTCACTTAGACGGGGAGCGGGCCTAACCCGCAGACTGGCATCCCTCTGCAGGAGGCAACCGGGCTGGCTGATCAGGGAAGGTGCTGCCCCCATCACCCCGCTGCTGTTGCCACTTCTGGCTGCTGCAACTGCTGGCTCTCGTGGCCCTTGCAGCCACTGTGGCTTTGTCTGGAAGGATGTCTGGAAGACATCCAGTCTATCCCATCTAATTAGCATATTACCCTTTTATTAGTATAGACTAGAGGCCCGATGCATGAAATTCGTGCAAAGGTAGGCCTTTGCAGCCCTGGCTGCCAGGGCCCTCACGACCCTGCCTGCCTTGCAGCCCTGCCCGCTGCCCGCACCTGCCTTGGCCTGGTGTTGCCCGCGTCTGCCGCCACACACCCCCGGTTCCCCAGTTCCGTGGAGCCCCTCGATTGATTGCCCCGCAGAGGGTGGCCTGGGCCTCCCTCTTTGGGACGATTGTGGAGCCCCCCCACCCCATCGATCACCCCCTGGCTGGTGGCCTGGCCTCCCTCTGGCGGGCCCCCCGACCTATCTCATCGCATCTGCCTTGGCTGGCTTGGCGTCAATGTGTGTTATAGTGTGATTGTCTGGACGGTTGTTCTGCTGTTTGGCCATTTGGTCAATTTGCATATTATGCTTTTATTATTATAGATAGATAGTTATTGCTATTTTATTATTCATATTTATATTATTTATTTTTTCTTTGCTTAAAGAAGTATCTTTTACATTTCTTGTAATACTGGTTTGGTGATGATAAATTCCTTTAGCCTTTTCTTGTCTGGGAAGCTCTTTATCTTTCCTTCAATCCTAAATGATAGCTTTGCTTAGTAGAGTAGTCTTGGTTTTAGATCCTTGCTTTTCATTACTTTGAATATTTTGTGCCAATGATGCTTTTATTCTTAAAATGTTTGCTGAATTATAAGTAACAACTTATATGGGACTTAGGGGCTGAGAAGCAAGCAATGAATCAGAGCTTTTGGAAGCTTTTTTGAGGCTAGTAAGACAAAAATTGGAGTTTAGGTCTACTAAGGCAGCTGGGACTTGGAAAACCAAGATTCCAGAAAAGAATGAACCATAGAGAAGTGACCCCAATATTCTGTTCTGCTTTTACCTTGAGAAATTTGCCAATATCTAAGTTGCATGGACCAACATAATGAGACTATAAAGTAATATAGAACTTTCTGCAGTCTCACAGCACTGATGAGATAATTATTGGATTTCAGGACACTGTAAAGAAGTCCTCGGAAACACTGAGGCTTTCAATTGAGACATGAAAGCTACACTCTGAGATTAAGGGAAAACCTAAAATATATTAGCTTTTATGAAAACCATAATCAAGTCTTGAATTATTTCAATTATTACTTAGATAAGGTGACTTTTTCTACTTTAACTGCCAGCCAGAATATAATGAAAATCCCTGTGGAGGAAGAAAACAGATAGTACAAGCAGATGCATAGTTAACCCAAATATTAAAGTTATTTGACATAATTTATAACTGTGATTAATCTATCTATATATATATAAAAGCCTAAGCAACCAAATGATCGAACAACCGAATGACTGGTCGACTGGTCGCTATGATGCACACTGACCACCAGGAGGCAGACACTCAATGCAGGAGCTGCCCCCTGGTCATCAGTGTGCTCCCACAGGGGTAGTGCCACTCAGCTGACCACCCATCCTGGCGGCCTATCAGCCCTGCAGCAGCCACTCACTCCCTCAGTAGTCCTGCAGGTCCCATCTCTGGAGAACAGGCCAGGCACCAATAGACCAGTGCTGCTGGCACGATCCCAACAGGGCCGCTGGACTTCTGGAATTTGGCCTCAGGCACTGCGGCCTCTTCCCCTCCCTAGATGCTCCACAAGGAAGGAATGATATAAAAGTGGCCATCAGGTGGCTCCCAGCAACCGGCATGAAAGCCAGCGGGATGGATCTGGATCCTGGGCCAACAAGGGCATCCCACCTCCTGCCCAGAGGGCCAATCATGTCCTGGCCACCCTCCCTTGGGACAGGTGCCAGATGCAGGGCTCACAGCTGGCGAGCACCACTGTGGTGGCGCGAGCCTCTCCCAGTCAGGACTGACTGGGTGTGAGCCCGTGGCAGGTGCAGCAGGGCCTGGATGAGCGGGAGTGGGCAGGAGCAGCAGGCGGTGTTGGACTGCTGGTTTTGGTCCAATCTCTGCAGACCATGCCAAGGGACCCCACCTGTGCACAAATTTGTGCACCGGGCCTGTAGTATGTTATAATAGTAGATAATAAGATAATTTCACCAGAGAGCTGGAATCTGTAAACAAGAATTAAAAAGAATTTTTTGACCTTAAAACTACAATAACTGAAATAAATAACTAAAAAAAAAGACTTAACAGCACAATAGAAATATCAAGAACAATCATTAGAAAACTTAAGTGTAACTGTTTGAATATAGCAGAATAAAGTACAAAGAGGAAAAAGTTGGAAAATACATAAAAGAGCAGAAGAGACACATGCAACATGGTGAAAAGTTCTAACAATCTGTATGTGTAAATTCAGAAAGAGAAAAGAGAGAATGGGACAGAAGCAATATTTGGAAAGATACTCTCTGGGAACTTTCCAGAACTGATGAAAGTCATCCAGTTACAAGTAATAAGCACTACGAGTAAATACAAATAAAACCATACCTAGGCACATCATAGTCAAACTGATTAAGGTCAAAGACAAAGAGACAAAGACAAAAATATTAAAATAGACCATTTTAAAAAGCCACCTTAACCCCAAGGAAGGAACAATAAGACTTACAGACAACAGAAATGCTGGAAGCAAGAAGACAATGAGATGGTGTATTTATCATTTCAGTTGGGAGGAGTGAAGGAGGGAGCAGCGAGGGGTCTCCCATTCTGGGATTCTATACCCACTAAAAATGTTCTTTAAAAATTAAGATAAAGTGAAGACTTCTTAAACAATCAAAGTTGAGAGAATTTGCTATCAACTAGCACACTTAAATGAGTACTAAAACGAGTTCTTTAGGCAAATGAAAAATTACCTCAGATGATAATGCAGAAATGCAAGAAGAAATCAAAATCAGTACAAAAGATAAATGTATGTGTAAATTAAATAATGTTTATTGTATATAACAACAACCACAATACCATGTCCTTGGGGTTTAAAAGTAGATAGAATTACAATGCATGTATAAGCCTAACCAATGGACACAGACACCAGGAGCGTAGGGGATGAGTAGGGGGGTGGAGGGGGGCAATGGGAGGATAAAGACACATATGTAATACCTTAATCAATAAAGGGGAAAAAAGAATTACAATGCATGAAAAATTAAAGCATAAAAATAGAAATAAGAGTAGAGAACTAAATAAATCTAAGGTTGTTGCACTATCTGGGCAAGAGTAAAAATATCAATCTATAGTAGGCTCTAGTAAATCAAGGATATGCAATGCAATCTCTAAGGCAGCATCAACATCACCTGGAAACTTAGTAGAAGTACTAGAGGCCCAATGCACAAAATTCATGCCAGGGGCTCGGTCCTCGAAGCCCCAGCTCCATCTGGAAGGTTGCCTGGACAGTCTTCCAGAATGTCGTCCAGAAGGTCATTCTGCTGTTCAGTCTAATTAGCATATTAGCTCTTTATTATATAGGATAATATCTTGGGTCTTCCCCTAGACATGCTGAGGCAGAAAATCTGAGGTGAACCCCAGAATCCTGCATTTTCAAAAGACTTTCAGATGTTTCTGTTGTGTGTTAAGTTTGAGAACCACTGCTTTACAATAACCACTGAAAGAATAATAAAAAAAATTGTATAACTAACAGCCTAATACTAATATAGGGGGAGAATGGAATAATAAGAATATATGGTTAGTCCAAAAGGAGGTGAGAAAGGGAGAATAAAGAATGAGTAAAGAAATGGGACAACTAGAAAACTAATAATAAAGTGGAGAATTTCCCATGTGTTCTAATGGATACAGATTGATCACAGTTCAGGAAGTGACAAATAACTTTAATATCTGGATTACTTATGGGTCTGCTTCTATTGTCTATTTCTTTCTCTTGTTTTTCCTCCAGGCAAATAAAAACCTTTTCACAAAGAAAACACCACACCCGGGGAGTGTCACCAGTGAATTCTTTTAACTACTTAAAGACACGATAAGATCAACCAGTCACAGACTCTTCTAGAGATTAGAGAAAAAGAGTACAATTCAGAACTTGTTTTCTGAAGCCATAGGAGAATATCTGTATCATTTTGGGTGGCAAATATTTTTTAAAAAATATTTTTATTGATTTCAGAGAGGAAGGGAGAGGGAGAGAGAGATAGAAACATAAATTATGAGAGAGAATCATTGATCAGCTACCTCCTGCAAGTCTCACACTGGGGATCGAACCTGCAACATGGGCATGTGCCCTGACCGGGAATCGAACCCTCAACCTTCTGGTTCATAGGTCGATGCTCAACCACTGAGCCATGCCGGCTGGGCAATATTTTTAAGCCAGATAAGAAATCATAACAAAAAGGTTGATAAATTGGACTTTATTAAAATCATTAAAATTAAGAACTAAAAACCTCAAAGAGCCACAGCATGAGAAAAGATATTTGAAATACATACATCCAACAAAGAACTTTTGTACAGATATATAAAGAACTCTTCCAAATTAATATAAAAAAAAGAGACAATTACTTCATGGAAGAGTGACTGGTCCAAATGGCTAATAAATATATTTTCAAGGACATTATAACCACATGATACAACTGCAGTCATCAACATGGTTAAAATTTAACATGAAACTCAAAATACCAATTTTGGAGAATGTGGGACAAATGGAATTTTTTCATACGGTTGGTGGGAGTGTTAATTTGTACAACACGTTGGAAAACTATTTGACATTATCTACTAAAAGGGAACAAATAAATATCCTGTGATTCAGCAATTTTATTCCTAGGTGTACATATGCAAATATGTGGGAATCAAAAGAAATGTCAAGAGAATATTTGTAGCAACATTATCCTATCTAATAAAAGAGTAATATGCAAATAGACCGAATGGTGGAACAACTGGAACAACCGAACAACTGGTCGCTATGACGTGCACTGGCCACCAGGGGGGTGTGGGGAACATGGCGAGTGTTGGCTGCAGTGGGATGGTGGAGCAGGTGAGTGGGGGTGCCAGACCAAGGCAGGGTGCCGGTCACTGTCATTGGGGTGAGCCTCTGGTGGTTACTGAAAATTCTTTGAGCCTCTGGTGGTTACTGAAAATTCTTTGCTCCTGCGCACTGTGGTCCTGCCTGGTGCTTGCACCCGCTGCCTGGTGCCGGTCCTGATCACTCAGCACCATCAGTGGGTGCGAGCAGTGGCTGCCATTCCTGATCACCCCTGAGGGCTTCTCCACCTCCCCCTGCTCCTCAAGGGTGATTGGGGCAGCAACCGCTGCTCGAACCTGCTGATGGTGCCAGCCCCGCTTGCACCTGCTGCCAATCACTCTGTGCCATCAGCAGTGCGAGTGGGGCTGGAGCCATCAGCATGTGGGAGCAGCGGCGGCGGGAGTGGGGCTGCCGGCAGACAGGGGACCAAGACCCGCCCCTGTGCCTACTGCAGCCTCACAGCCCACAGTTCCTTTCAAGGTGCACAAATTTGTGCACTGGGCCCCTAGCTTATATATAATATTCCTCATTGGAACAAACTAAATGCCAATGAAAACTAGAATGGATAAGTAATAACATATCCACACAGTAGAATTCTATATAACAATGGGAATAAATTATTGTATGCACAAAAACATGGATGAATCTCTGAGTAGAGGAAGCCAGAATCAAAGAATGCATACTACATGGTTCCACTCATATATAGTTCAAAAATAAGCAAAACTTAGCCATGATTGGTAGCTCAGTTGGGTGGAGCATCGTCCCATACACCAAAAGGTTGCAGGTTCCATCCCTGTTTGGGGCATGCTCTGGAGGCAACCAATCAATGTTCCTCTCTCTCTCTCAAAATCAATAAAAACATATCCTTGGGTGAGAATTAAAAAAAAACAACAACAGGCAAATTAATCTATAGTAATAGAAGGAGGAGTTAGTTCCCTAGAGAAGGGGGAGTAATAATGAGAAGAAGACGTAAAGGCTATTTCTGGGGTGCCAACAATATTTTAAGTCCTGGTGGTGGTAATACAGATGTATTCACTTTGGGGTTGGCAGACCTGAGCTTGAATCCTGACTTATTAGGGGTATAAGCCTCAAATTTCTTAACCTGTTCAAAATCTGTTTCTTCATTAGTAAAGTTCAGATAATAAGACCTTCTAAGGATAAATGAGATGACATAGGCAAAGTTCTTCACTCAGCGGCTGACCTGAGCTAGATGCTTCATAGATATTAGTTCTTTTCACCTCACATTAAACTGCCTGGCCTTTCTAGAAAAGATACTACCCCCCCTCCTCTTCTACCCTACCACTGTACATCATTCTTTACAAAAGGATTTATCCTGCAATGGGGCTGTCAGCTACCTGTGCAATAGAAATGCAGCCAATGGCAACTCAACAGAGTAATGATATCTAACTGACCTGAGATCAAACCTATAACCATGACTGTATTGGTCCGGCTGCGGGCTGTGTGTACCGAACGTATGCCTCAAGTGTTAGGGATCTTTTCTAGTTCCAATCTCTTCACCGGGAGAGCGTGGCCTTTCTGCTGTAGATGGATGCCTGCCATTTTTCTCCATCCAGTCTCTTGGAGAAAGGGACAAGGCAATGATGTGGAGGGTACTCCATGTATTTACTGAATCCCAGTTTGCAGGATTGGATTTTACCTCCCTGGACTCTCCCTGCAATCCCTCTTGGATCGAGTGTCCTTGGCTTCCTGTCCTAAACTGCTGGAGGGTGAGGGTCTGGCAGCTGGGAAACATCTGCCACTGCATTCCACCTTCATTAGAGAGGTAGACAAAGTGATATATGTGTGAATTTTTCCAAGAGTGTGTGTGTCTGTGTGCACTTGTATAAAATTTCATCCTTAAGGCCCTCTTGTAGTCCAGAGGATGAAAGGCTGCATGGAGTTGACGCTATCATTATTACAGCGAGACCCTCATATTGCTTTGGCAGATATAATGTTTCCCAAGCATATAATGTTGTGTGTGTGTGTGTGTGTTTTTTTTTCATTTAAAGAGACAGCCTAGAGCACATTCCAGTTTGAAAGATTTTCCTTTCTAGATGGTGGTTTCCTCCTCCAATCCTTGGGAAAATGTTGCCACATTTTTTTACCCGAATGATTGACATCCTGGAAAAGAGTATACAGAGGTCCTGTAAAGATTTAATTTTTATGAGTTTCCTAATTCTTTCCGGAAAAAAAAGATCATTGCTCAAAGTGACTCTATGAGTGAAGAGCCCAGTGGGAAGGCTGAGGCCAGGACCAAGGGTACGGAGTTCACGTTTACTGGTGCTGCTAATTGTGCATCGTAGGCTGGAAGCTCAGGGCCCGAGGGAGGAGTGTCTCCAATTAGTGTCTGTTTGAATGTTGGTTCCATCTCTTCTTAGTTGTGTATCCTTTGGCATTTAATCTCATCCCTGAAAGAAGAACCACAATTCTGGCTCCATAGGATTAAATAAAATAGTGGCTCTCCATTAAGACCATCCCCCCTTACCTCTAGGGGACATTGGGCAATGTTTGGAGACATTCCTGATTGTCAGACACTGAGGTTCGGGGACAGTGTGTGCTACTGGCATCTAGTGGGTAAGACCAGGGGTGCTGATAAACATCTTATAATGCACAGGACAGCTTCTCACAACAAAGAATGAATAGGCCTAGAATGCCAATGGTGCCAAGCTTGGGAAACCCTGGTGAGCCCTTGGGGCAGAGCTGTCACTTAGCCAATCTTCTGTGCCTCTCCTCTTTCCTTGGTCTATGATTTCTTCCCCAAGCATTCTCCCTGCTGAGGACCTCCTTGGAATTGTAGATGTTTTCTCAGTGAGTTCATTCTCCCCTTCTCCACAGTGGTTATTTCAGAGATCCTGTCAGACCTCACATGCCAATAGCTCTGTCCTGTGGCTCTTAGCAGATGACAAACTTCCAAAAAACACACACAACAAAGCAAAAATGCACACACAAAAAGCACACAATACACCTGATGAGAATTCATCCAGCTTTCTGCCTCGAAACACACTAACCTACTTTATCTGTACCTCTGAGGCAGACCCTGCTGTTTCTAACCTAAGCCTCTCCCATTGGCCAGTGGAGTTCTGATTCTCCTTGGGTGCTGAGTGGAGATGTCTTCCTCTCAGAGAAGTGGGCCTAGCTTTGGTCTAGGGATGGACTCTTAAGTGCCGATTTTAGGTGATGTGACGTATCAAGAAGTCTGCTAGAGGGCTTCGCTGCCGCAACCATCTTGCAAGCATGAGGCAAAAGTGAAACAAATCACAAAGGTTGTTCTGAGCTCTGCCAACCTTGCACTGCTTAATTAACGGTAGTGTAGTAGGCAGTTGGCTAGGCATGAACAGAGCAGGAACAGTGGCCAGATGCAGAGGGTTCCAGGGTGGAGACCCGGTGCCTGGCAATGGGCAATGCTACAAACTCTTGCATGACCACTCCCTTAAGCATTAACCCCTGGAGATGACATCTAGGCCTCAGCTGTGTTTCAGCTCCAGGACCAGAAAAGCAGTAAAACCAGGCTGAGTGACACCATGGCTGACATCAGGACCAGCTGCAATGACTAATGACCCTCTGCCCTGGTGCTGAGCAATCAGTGGAGACCATGACCCTGAGGAGACACACCTGGAAAGCTGATGAATGCTCTATTGAGATCCTCCCCTGAGGCCTCCAGGCAAAAGCCCTCAGGTTGGAGGACTCTGCAAAGCTTTCTCTGTGGAACCTCTCCTCCCTCTTTTGTCTCTCAAGGACTCTCTCTCTCTCTCTCTCTCTCTCTCTCTCTCTCTCTCACCCCCCTAGCTCCAAGGGCCCTTCTGAGCCTATTTCTTCTATGGCTCATTTCTTCTACCTCTGTGACTTTCTGAATAAACTTTCTCTTATACTTTGAGTCTTGACTCTGAATTCTCTCCTAGCTAGAACTCAAGGACTGAGGCTGCTGAACTGAGGTTAATACCTGGTGTCATTTTTCTGCCTCTAACAGTACAAAAGGCTGCCTCCTGACTTCTAAAATTTGAATTAAAGTCACAATCCTAGAGGATTGTGATCCTAGAGATGTACTGTTATTTGAGCCCGAGAGAGTTTCTAACAGATACAGCATCTTCTTCAATCCTGTTCCAGTGAAATACCTTCTAGATCCTGTCTCCATCCATTTCCCTCAGATTCTTCTCTATCATTGCTTCCTTCCTCTCTTCTATATATTTTTTAAACTTTTCCTTTCTATTGGCTTTTTCTTTTGACTTTGAGATATGCTCAAGACTCTCCCACCTTTAAAAACAACATTATTCCAAAATCCTCCCTATGCTCATCCCCTTCCAAGTACTTCCCTGCCTGTCATCTTTACTGTCATAGGAAGTTCCCTGTAAGTTTTGCCTGCACTAGTTGTCTCCTCTCCACCTCCCCACTGGCAGTCTGCATTCCCTGGAACTTGCCCAGGTCACCTTGCCTTGCTCAGTAAATCCTTCCCTAATCTTATCTCACTGTGGCGACACCTCTCCTTTCCAGGCTTTCTGTAACACTGCACTCTCTGTGGGGCTTCCTCTCGCCTCTCCAGCTGACTTTGTGTCTTGTATTGACTTCCTTTTCTCGAGGAGGGTTCTCTGCCAGCTCTCCTCTCTTCCTCTTTGCTCCTACTCTCTGAGAAATCTCATGCACAGCCATTTATCATTCATATACTCCCACATTTCTGTCTCTGACCCAGAACCTTATTGATTTGGGGCCGCATAGTCATTTGTTGTTTCACAACCGCACTTGGATATCTCCCAAGAGCCTCAATCTTGACCTATTTGTGGATGATTTAAAAAAAAAGCTGGGTGGCTCAGTTGGTTGGAGTCTCAGCCCATACACCAAAAGGTTGTGGGTTCAATTCCTGGTTTGGGCACTTATGGAAGGAAACTGATCACTGTTGACTTTTTCCTTTCCTTACCTATATGCCAATTTTTCATGGATGCTGTGAGTCATATTCTCTAGACATCTCTCTGTTTTCCCTGGTCCCCTATAATCTTTCCCTTAGTTAATTTCCTGCAACTCTCTCCTAACTTGTCTCCCCATCTTTATCCTGCTCTGCTCTAACCCATTCTGCTTTCTAAAATAAACATGAGTGCCACTCTACTGCTTAAAACTCTATATTGGCTCTTATGATATGGTTCAAACTCATTACCATGATGCTGTCTTCTGGTCACTTCTCTTATACTCTCTGAGGGAGGGCAGAACTCAGCCTCCATTCTCCCTAGAACCTTCCACTCCCACCCCTCTGCCTCGTCCCACCCCACCTGGACTCTACTTGCCTCTGAAAGCTGAGATGTCACCTTCCTCTACTGAGTCTCTCCTCACTCACCTGCCTGGATTAGAAGTCACTCCCATTTCACACACCGTCTCCCACCTGTGTCTGTGTCCTTGTTCAACTGCAGGCTCCTTGAGGGCAGACCTCATGTCTGACTAGCTCACCATTTGTAGATGCTCACTGAATACTTGTGGGTGACAGGACTAAAAGGAGACCAAGGGTCCTTCATCGCACCACACAGATGACTTCTCCTTCTGTGCTCCACTTCCGACCCCTTACCCTCTAGAGTTCACATGCATTTCCTCCTGCATGCAATACTATCAATTGTGAGGCAGCATTATTACTTACACTAGAGGCCCAGTGCATGAATTCGCAATCTGGGACCCCTGAGGGATGTAGCAGTGCACCAAGCTGTAGGCGGCCAGGGAGGAGCCTGAGGGGGCAGCCATGAGCCCACCTTCTGGCTGAGCAGGGGAGTGCACTGATCACCGGGGGGCAGCTCCTGCATTGAGCGTCTGCCCCCTGGTGGTCAGTGTGTGTCATAGCGACTGGTTGACCAGTCATTCCATCATTCCAGTCATTTCGGTTGTTAGGTTGTAACGGTTGCTTAGGCTTTTATATATATAGATTGCAGAGGTAAAGTTTAGGAAGCTGAAGAACTTCCTAAGTCGCACTGCTGAACAGTGGCAAAGCCAGGATTCAGATGTTTTGTCCTTTGAGCCCTGTGCTCCTGCCTGCACAGTAATCTTGTATGAATGTTTTATAGAAGCATTTTATTTACAAGGTTGTTTAGCTCTTTATGCAAATTCTCTGTATATTGCTATCTAGAGTATTGAGATGTGAAACTGGTCTTTTTTTTTTTGCGGGGGGGAAGTTTCAGGAAATGCTTGCTGGTAGATTTACTGAAAATTCTAACTTATAGCTGGGTGCAGTTTCTGTGGGGTGGGGCAGGAAAGGGGAGTATTCTTTAGGGCTCATTCCAGGGCTCCACCCTTCATCCCTGCCAGAGAAAAAGTTTGTCTCTAACCACAAACTCCATTTCTGGCACAAAACAGGGGCACAATAAATGTTAGTTCTCTTCTCTATGGCCCTCAAAAACTTTTATGAAATTACTCTAAGAACCCTCCAAGGGACATGGTTTCCTGACGCTTGCATGGCCTAGAAAGGTAGCTTCCCACTTTGTGTTTCTGAAGCCTCTGTTATGATAGGGTGCTTCGTAAACGGAGCCCTGGGACTGTTCAGTATGGCAAGTGGTAGCCCATCAGGCTTCCAGGGTCCTGCAGGACACTGTCCCTAGCACTTGAGTTCTACAAGATAACCCTGAGTAATTTAACACTAAGCTATCTGCTGTCTTTCAAGAAAAAGATACAGTTGATTACCCTCTTAGTATTCATATGGCCATTTATTTATTTGCCAAATATATATATTTAAAACCAATGACAGGCTCTGCTCCATGAACTGGGAATACAGGTCATAAACAGTTACCATGACTGGAAAGCTTGTGGGGCTGGAGTGCTGAGAAAGGCTCGCTGGGGAAATGGTGACCCGCTGAGGTCTGGAAGAGAAGATGTTTTCTAAGGGCAGTGTGGGCAGCACTGTGGCAGGCACTGGATGGGGAGGCAAGAGAAACACAAGCCTCATTCTCTGCTTTTTGGAAACTTAAAATTAAGCGGAAGAGCAAGGCAGCTTCCTGTGATATGGTTAAGAAACACTGCCAAACAGTAGCTATTAGGTGTCCAAATGGATGAAATAGACTTTAGATGCTAAGGAATTCACCCATAAGGTGAGATCACTGGGTTTAAGGGATCTGGGGAACTGGTGGAGAGATTTCAGCCAATAAAAAGAGGAGAAGGCTCAGGATGAGAATCTCACCACCTAAGGCTACCTCCTGAGGAAGTGAGCTCCCCATCATTGGAGGTATTCAAGCAGGTCCAAGGGTCACTTATGGGTAAGGGTGGGTATCAGGGGAGGTGTCAGAATTCATTTACAGAGCAGAACAGTGTGTTCTAAACTTCAATTGTTCAAATACATCTCTCATGATTTTTGCTATATCTTAACTCCAACTGTGTTATTATTTAGTTACTGTTTTAATTAAAGAGATATATTTAAAAAGAAAGGTAATGCAGATCTATATTTATAATATAAAAGATCTCTAACATGCATTAAGCAAAAGTAGCAAGTTGTAACAGAACGTAATATATCCCATCACTTGTGTTATATATTATTGTACCGGTTAATAATGTGGATTTTTTTTTCAATAGATGGAGTTACACATATGTTGATATATATGCGATTTGATATGTATGCTATTTTGTTGTATTGACAGCAAGCTTGAAAACTTCATATGTCAAATTTACTGAAGGTGTTCATATCATAGATATTTTTATGCTTAAAAATGTTGAATTTCGTGCCAAAAAAAGCATTTGCGGGAAGTTTTAATTCATTACTTTATTTTGAAGAAAAGTGCTGCTGAAAGTTATCGTATACTTCGGGAAGCTTATGGTGAATATGCTCCATCTCAAGATACTTATGAACACTGGTTTAACACTTTAAAAGTGATGATTTTGATGTGAAAGACAAAGAACTTCCAGGTCAACCGAAAAAGTTTGAAGACCAAAAATTACAAGCATTATTGGATGAAGATGCATGTCAAACTCAAAAACAGCTTCCAGAAAGATTAAACGTTGCTCAGCAAACAATTTC
>NW_005371344.1:281959-283130 GCF_000412655.1 Myotis brandtii
ATACTGATCGCTACCGACAACAAATAATCAATTTGAACCACGCTTTGATCGTGAAATGACCAGAATGTGCCAGAAGACACGGCAAAGTAATTTTGCTTCTTGATGACGCACCATCACACACTTCAAAACCAGTTAAAGACACGTTAAAAGATCTTGCCTGGGAAGTATTGACCCACCTGCCGTATTCACCAGACCGTGCTCCTTCAGATTACTACTTGTTCCAATCGATGGCACACGCACTTTCTGAGCAGCACTTCAAAACATACGAAGAAGTGGAAAATTGGGTCTATGAATGGTTTGCCTCAAAACAAGGAAAGTTCTATTGGGACAGTATCCACAAATTACCTGAAAGATGGGGGAAATATGTAGCTAGCGATGGACATTACTTTGAATAAAGCACTTTTGATGTTTCTCTTGAAATTATCGTGTTTTCTTTGATTACAAAATCTGCATTATTAACCAATACACCTAGTAGTGTGTGTGTGTGTGTGTATGTGTATATATATATATATATATATATATATATATATATATATATATATATATATATATATATATATATATATATATATATATATATATATATATATATATATATATATATATATATATATATATATATATATATATATATATATATATATATATATATATATATATATATATATATATATATATATATATATATATATATATATATATATATATATATATATATATATATATATATATATATAATACCAATAGCTTCTGGAGTGAAATGCTGACAGGCCAGAGCATATATTGCCTATTAAAAAATAAAAATAACTAAACAAATCAGTATTAATGATGTGCCCATTTTATATAGTAGAATGTATGCTATCCTAATAAAAGAGTAATATGCAAATTAACCACCACTCCACCACTCCGTCACAAAGATGGCAGCGGCCACAGAGCTGGAGTGAGCAGGAGGCTTGGGTTGCCCCCGGTGATGGAGGAAGCCAAGCTTCCCATCTGCCCTGGCCGGCACTGGGCTCTTCTCAAGGCTACAAAGTTTCAATTATAGAAGATAAATAAATCCCATAAAAAAAGAAAAAGGAAAAAAAGAGAGGCTGGGGCTTGCATCGCTGGGGGGCGTGGCCAGCCTGAAAACAGCCCTCAGCCCCTCACCCAGGCTGGCCAGGCACCCCAG
>NW_005371344.1:283250-301999 GCF_000412655.1 Myotis brandtii
AAACAGCCATCAGCCCCTCACCCAGGCTGGCCACACCCCCATGGGGTGAGGGTTCCCACTGGGGGGCTTGACCAGCCTGAAAACAGCCATCAGTCCCTCACCTAGGCTGGCCAGGCACCCCAGCAGGACCCCCACCCTGATCTGAGACACCCTTGAGGGCAAACCAGCCTGCCCCCACCAGTGCACCAGGCCTCTATCCTATATAATAAAAGGGTAATATGCAAATTGACCCTAACAGCAGAATGACTGGGAATGACTGGTCACTATGACATACACTGACCACCAGGGGGCAGATGCTCAATGCAGGAGCTGCCCCCTGGTGGTCAGTGCGCTCCCACAGGGGGAGCTCTGCTCAGCCACAAGCCAGGCTGATGTCTGCCAGCACAGCGGTGTTGGCGGGAGCCTCTCCTGCCTCCTCAGCAGTGCTAAGGATGTCCGACTGCAGCTTAGGCCTGCTCCCTGCTGGCAAGTGGACATCCCCCAAGGGCTCCTGGGCTGCCAGAGGGATGTCTGACTGCCAGCTTAGGCCCAATCTCCCGGGGAGCAGGCCTAAGCCAGCAGGTGGACATCTCCCGAGGGGTCCCAGACTGCGAGAGGGCACAGGTCGGGCTGAGGGACCCCCCCCCCATGGGCCAAAATTTTTGTGCACTGGGCCTCTAGTATATCTATAGAAAGAAACAAGTAGTAAACACCAAGAGGCTGGCTTTTAAAAATTTTTCTATTTTATTTTCTAAAATTTCTCTGGGGTCATATACATGGTTTTTGATTTAAAAATTGTGTTAAATGACACTATTTGATAATGGGGCATAAAGCAGACAGGTGTGAGAGGAAAGAGGGAGCAGAAAGAGCTACACTCAGATGTAAAGAGCAGAGATGGGAAAACCATGGCAGTGAGGAGATCAGTGATCCAAGAGAGAGTTCAGTCTGAGAAAGGTTGGACCAGGGCTTGGGGGGAAGGATCCAAGTGTGGGGTCAGAGACGGACTTTGATGTCCTACAATGAGGGGTTGATCGGTAGGGAACGGCTTTGGCTGGAGGAGGAGTCCTGGGTGCTGAGAGCAGGACAGCACCTGTGGGCAAAGGAGTGCGGAGGCCAGAGGAGACACACAGGGCAGAGAGCTGAGACTGAAGGAAGATGCTGGTGACAGGGGCAAGTGGTTGTCAGGCCTACTGCATTCCATGGTTCTAGAAGCACCTTTCCGTTTATAATTACAAGGCTCTAGAAGGCACCTTTCAATACACACAACCTCACTAGCTGGACGTGGAAGCCCTGGCTAGAACTTAGGAGAGGCCTAGGTGGGCTGAGGAAAGGCTTAGGGGCACCCAGAAGTGAGTGTTGAGAATGGGCGGGGAGGAGGTAGGGACTAGGAAGGGTCCTGCACTCAGGTGAGCTGGGGTCTAGATGATGGGGGGCGCAGGTCTGGGAATACTTGGCTTGGGTGAGCTTATCTCCTAAGTGCAGAGGTTGTATGGGCCGTCCTACTGATATGGAATGTGGGCCTGCGGTCAGCACCTGGCAAGCAAGTCACTGTGTTACCTGAGCATAACTTAATCTTCCCATTCCAGTGGTGGCGTGCAGGCCCCACTTTAGGAAGCGCTGGCCAGTAGGTGTATGATTCTAGGCAACTAAGAAAAGCCCTAACTAATTGGAGTAGTTGAGGTGGAGGGAGGATCATGGTCTCTGGAGACAGAAATGACAAAAGTGAAAGAGATTTACAGAAGGGCAGGCAACCTCTAAAACTTGATCTACTGAATAAATTCTTGATGCCCTGACATGAAGGGAGAACATAGTATTCATTTCCCTTTTTCTCAAGGTTAATGAGAAAGGGGGTCCCTCTTAAGTTGAATTTAGTAAAACCAACTTAGCCTTCTATCCTGACCCAGACTCTTGGAAATTCCAGTTAACGTAATGTTATGGGTTCACGCCGCGTGCTGAGCCTGTCCGTGTGGCACCGCGAAAGCCTGAGTAGCAACATCTTTCTGGGCGAAGTCGAAGTGCCCCTGGACACGTGGGACTGGGACTCCGAGGCCATCTGGCTCCCCCTGCAGCCCCGGGTTTCGCCCTCTCCTGATGACCTTCCCAGCCGCGGGAGGCTCTCTCTGTCCCTCAAATACGTCCCAGCTGGCTCTGAGGGCGCAGGACTGCCCCCGAGCGGGGGGGCTGCCCTTCTGGGTGAAGGAAGCTCAGGACCTGGTGCCTCTGCGTTCCGGATCCCTGGATTCTTACATACAATGCTCGGTGCTGCCTGATGACAGCCGGGCCAGCCGCCAACGGACAAGGGTGGTGCTAAGGAGCCTCAGCCCCGTGTTCAACCACACCATGTCTTTTTTTTTTTTTTTAAGACTT
This sequence comes from Myotis brandtii, assembly GCF_000412655.1. Lineage (NCBI taxonomy): Eukaryota > Metazoa > Chordata > Mammalia > Chiroptera > Vespertilionidae > Myotis > Myotis brandtii. The sequence continues at coordinate 285,597 of NW_005371344.1, forward strand.
CTCTCTCACACGGCCTTACCAGTCTCCTTGGAAAGGCAGTGAAGGCCTCTTAGACACCTTACATTTGAGGTTCTAAAAACATTGTTTTCACAGTTCTGAAAACCTACCACTGTATTTATCTCTCTGTCTGGGATTCCATCAGGAGTGGGTATTCCTTTTCCTTTCAGACTAAGCATCAGGAAGACATATTTCCCTTTTTCCTAATTTCCCTCAGAAGAGAATGACATTTGCCTGTACAGTTCTATTTTTTTCCTTTTGGTTTTTAATTACAAAAGCCCTAGCTGCTGATTTATTATATAGGGAACAAATTGTGTCTTTGAGACCCACTGCGCTGTAATTACTTGAGTTAGCACTGCAGATATCTGTGCAGGGGCCAGCAGTCAATTTTGACTCAGAATAGATAATACACGGACTGCTATTAAGTTTAATGTAGATTAATGTGAGTTGCTTCCTTTTGCACGTATGTATGCAGGTACCAATAATTAAGATTAATTTCCACTAGGTAGCATGGCCTTCATTGTGCACGGTGCCAGAAAATGCTTCTCTAATAGCTGTTAATTGGATGTATTTGCTTTGATGGTGAAATCCTGATTAGTCTTGTTACCCTGAACTCCCCTCCTTGCTCCCCCACCTCCTGCCCACTCTTTAGGAGAAAAAAGAGATTGACAATAGCAGCGTCAGAGCTTTGGAGGTGACGAACTCTTTTGCACCCATCTATCCAAATCCATCCCATGCCCGCCGTTTTCCAGTGAATCAGTCCTAGCTGCTTCCACTTACTGAGGGCCCAGTAATGGAGAACCTTTTGAGCTCGGCGTGTCAGCATTTTGAAAAACCCTAACTTAACTCTGGTGCCGTGTCACATATAGAAATTTTTTGATATTTGCAACCATAGTGAAACAAAGATTTATATTTTTGATATTTATTTTATATATTTAAATGCCATTTAACAAAGAAAAATCAACCAAAAAAATGAGTTCACGTGTCACCTCTGACACGCGTGTCATAGGTTCACCATCACTGGTGTGGCTCTTCCACAAAATACTGACTTCTGCGCATGGGCCACGAAGTTTCAATCGCACTGTACGTGCATGTCCACACATGGTATTTTGTGGAAGAGCCACACTCAAGGGGCCAAAGAGCCGCATGTGGCTCGTGAGCCGCAGTTTGCCAACTACTGGCCTAGTGTGTTCACTCTTACTGTGAGGGGGAAGTGACCCCCATTTATATGAATGAAGAATTTGAAGTTCTGCCAAGTTAAGACATTTGCCCGGATCACAAGCTAAGAAGTGATGGAATAGGGATCCCAGTCTGGCCACTTTCTGAGTCAATACATAAAGATTTCAAAACTTGCCAAGATGGGTCATTATCTTATTAGCACTGCTGTGCTTTTCCATTTGTCTGGTCCTTTGTAGATCTTGATGCTTGACCTGAAGTGCCACCTCCCCTACCTTTTCTGCTTCTCTTTTCACTATTATTTCTCCTCCTCCCTGTACTGAATGGGTCAAAGTCAATTTGAAAGAAAGGGAATCCCTTGGAGTTGGTCAGAAGCACCAGGCAAAAGCCTGTTTATTTCTGTAGTAGGTCCCAAAGGCAAAGTTGTGGTAGTCGAAGTTCTAGAAAGATGTTTACTTCTCCTTAGCACTAATTGCTCTCTCTATTCATATTCAACCATGAGAGCTTCTTATATCATTACTAGAGGCCCGGTGCATGAAATTCGGGAGGGCAGTTGGGGACAACATCAGGTCGGCAAGGGAGGGAAGTTGGGGGTGACCAGGCAGGCAGGTGAGTGGTTAGGAGCCAGTAGTCTTGGATTGTGAGAGGGATGTCCGATCCCTGTGGGATCAAGCCTAAACCGGCAGTTGGACACCCCTCTCACAATCTAGGACCACTGGCTCCTAACTGCTTGCCTGCCTGCTGGCCTGATTGCCCTAACTGCTCTCCCCTGCTATCCTGATCCCCCTTAACTGCCTCTGCCTCGGCCCCGCCACCGTGGCTTTGTCTGGAAGGACGTCCAGAAGATGTCTGTTCTAATTAGCATATTACCCTTTTATTAGTATAGATGTTCTACTTATAAAAAGAAAATATTACTGGTAACAGAAACCCATTACCAGCTTCTCCTGGCTTATTCTGGTGGTGAAGGGATTTGGTTGAAGGAAACACATGAGAAGGAGAGAAGGGAGCCCTGGCCCAGCAACTCAGTTGGTTAGAGCATCATCTAGATACGCCAAAGTTGTGAGTTCAATCCCCGGTCAGGGCACATACAAGAATCAACACATGAATGCATAAAGGTGTAGAACAACAAATGGATGTCTCTCTCTCCCCCCTCTCTTTCCCTTCCATTCTCTGAAATCAATAAATTAATCATAAATAAATGAAGTTGGCCCCTCCAAGTTGGTGACGTCTCTAGAAGACCTGCAGTGCATTTTGCTGTGTCCAGAGAGAGGTACGGTTTGGTGGTAGTGCTGGTGTGGGGTGGGGCTGGGTACTGCTGCTGCTTTTGTGGTTCTGAGGAAGCACTTCTCTGGCAGAGAGAACTGAGTTGGAATCTTGCCTCTGGCAGGAGTGAGCTCTGTGACCTTGTCAGGTTACTTAATGGCTCGGTGTCTCAGTCATCTTTCCTCCGATACCACTTGATTCCCAGATGTTTGGGTTTTTTTTTTCTTGTTTGTTTTTCAGAGAAGAAATGAGACCATCTGGGTTAAGTATTGCACTTAATTCCAGATTTGGTGCATTCACTGACTATCACTTCCCTTGCCATTTCTAGGGATGGTGGCCCCACTGATGAGTTTAGGGAGAAGCAGCAACCTTCATGAAATTCTTTCCTCGGGGAGCTGAATAGACACTGACAGCAAGAGCAAAAGTTCTCTCTTGGTCTCTTTGGGGGAGATCATTCAAATCTTTCCTCATCTGTAAAGTGAGAAAGTTGGACTCAGTCAGTGGAGTCTCGCTGGCATTTTGAATGGGCAATTTGTCATTCATGAGACTGTCTCACACATTAGAGCACATTTAGCATAACCTGCCTTGCTCACTAATTACCCACAGCACCTCCGTCACTGCAACAATTCATTGTCACATTTCTGAGTGCCCCAGGGAGGTACTACACCCCCACTCCACTTGAGGACCCCTGGCCAAGTTCCTCAGCTGTAACATCCCTCAACGGCTCCCTGCAGCCCCTTCTCAGAGTGTGGGGGTCCAGGAATCAGGCTGCCTTTCTGGAAATAGCCTCTGATGGTTTGAGATGACCTGTGACAGAGGTCTGGTCCACTCACCCACCTTCCTCCCTTACCACGGGTGGCAGATACCAGCCTGGCTCCAAAATCCTTGCCCATCACCTGCTGGCAAAGGGACCTTACAATTGGGAAGCGGTGAAATGCCTTGACCTCTCCTTGATCCTCTGTCTCCATGTGGCTCTGAGTTGAAAGGGATGATTTAAGTCTCATGACCCTTCTGTTGAGATCTTACAGGTTGTCTGACTCTGTTCAGAAGTCAAAAGTAAAATTAGAAAAAGTATTATTTGGGTGGTGGGGTTCAGCGGGAGAAAAAAAGGGACATCTGTAATACTTTCAACAATAAAGATAAAATTTAAAAAAGAAAGAAAAAGTATTGATGTTTAGACAGCAGGATGCTATTTGGGGGATAAGTCAAGCAGATATGTTTAGTAGCTCTAAGAGTATCTAATTGGACCTAGGTTCTGCTTTCATAACTCTTTTTTAACCCCACTACAATTATAAGGTAAATATATTAAACTATATTTTTCTGGTAGATATGTAGCCCCATATTTGGTAGTTTTGGCTGTGAGTCTGACTTGAGTTTGAATTCAATTTTTGTCATTATCAGCAGTGTGATATTATGTGAATTACTAAGCCTCTTGCAGCCTCAGTTTCTCATCTGAAAATGGGGAAAATAAACCGATTTTGCAGAGTGCTATTGTGAGAAAAAAATACACCACAAAGCAGCTGATATGATGGTAGATTTGCAATTAATGGTGCTATTATTAGGAAGGACAATAGCTAAGAAAAGACAAAAATTTTAAGTCCATAGAATGGCTTAAATTACAACAAGATAGGCAAAAGTTAGCTCTGAAAAAATATCTTGAATGTATGTATTGTTTTTCCTTAGAATAAAGAGTAAGAGAATGTCTGGGATTCCTGGTAATCTATGGCTTAACCCAGAGATTTTCAACTGGTGTGATGCAAGAATTTTTAAAACATACAATACCTAACTCTTTAGTCAGGGGCACTGACTTTTTCCCCCTTAGATTGTAAAATAAAAAGTGACAACAGGCCCTGGCCAGTGTTGCTCAGTTGGTTGAGCATTGTCCCATGCACCAAAAGGTTGCTGGCTCCATTCTTGGTCAGGGCACATGCCCCATTGAGGGCTCCATCCCCAGTAGAGGGTGTGCAGGAGGCAGCCGATCAATGTTTCTCACATCAATGTTTCCCTCTCCCTCTCTCTTCCACTCTCTCTCTCTCAAATCAATAAAATCACATTTAAAATGAAAATGACAACAGCCAACACAACCACAGATAGCCATCTGGTATGAATGAATCGAAATTATACTTTTTTTTGTCAGATGGCAACAAATTTTTTTTTTTGGTGTGCTGCAGAATTTTAGTAATTAGTTTATGTGCACCATGAGATGAAAAGGTTGAAAATTGCTGGCTTATCCCAACAGAGGGAGCGAGGCTGGGTTACCTCAGATGACTGTACATGACGGCTAGTACTCACCTGCCACTGCACTGATGGGCACAGGCATGATCCAGGTAGGCGAGCGTGGGTTTGGCTGGCCTCCAATTTGCCCGTGGCTCCTGAACCCGCTGGTCAAGGAAGTACCATGCAATTTGACCCAAGCTGACATGCGCAGACCTTGTTAAGAGAGCCAGGGCTGAGGCCCATCTTCCTAATAAGGTCACACTTAAAAGAAGGAATTTGTATTTGCCCAAGGCTGGCAGGAGATGCTGGACTCAGAGGTCTGCACACAGGCAAAGAATCTGGCAGCAAAAAATGGGCATTTCAAGATAATAACATTTGGGACACGACACATTAGCAGGAGTAGGACCTACCTGGAGGGATGGGACCTGAGTGGGGCCCACAAGATTAATCTTAGTGTGACAGGAGCGCTCACAGAATTGGGCAGGCTGGCAGAGAGAGCCTGTTGGCCTTCCCGATGGCCACTCTGGCTTGAATGACTAGGAGAGATAAGTGTGGCTGTCTTAGCAATGCTCGATATAGAATCATTGGCTTTGATTTTGTGATTTTGGGGTATGTGAATGGTGGGAACAGTTGAGAGATAATGACATGACCTGAGGCCTTGGCATGGAGGTGAGCCTGCCCCCCTCAGGCCTATGCTAATATCTGGATTATTAGTGAAGGTGGGCAGCAGATGCTTCGACAGCTACTGAGGCCACCATTGCTATTAGTTCTGGAGTTTATCACAATCCATTATTAAGGGGTACATGCTGGCATTCCTGTTGTGACTGAAATATTGAGATGGAAGGATGGATGGATGCCAGGACAGGTAGATGGAGGAAAAGTGGATAAGAGGAACAAAGAGGAAGGGAGAAATGAGTGGATGAAGCCTGAAGTATAAAATTGAATCAGAGTGCTCTGTGCAGGCCTGGGTTTCATGTTCAAAAATGGAAATGCAGCCCTAGCTACTTTGGCTCAGTGGATAGAGCATCAACCTGCAGACTGAAGGGTCCCTGGTTCGATTCTGGTCAAGGGCACATGCCCAGGTTGCGGACTTGATCCCCAGTAGGGAACGTGCAGGAAGTAGCCAATCAATGATTCTCTCTCATCATTGATGTTTCTATCTCTCTCTCCCTTCCTCTCTGAAATCAATAAATATATATTTTAAAAAAGGAAATGCAGAGACACAGAAAACCCAGTCAGTTATAAGGGCTATGGAGGATTCATAAAAGAAAAAGAAAAAAAACCCCACAACTCTTCACTACATTCAAGATGAGCTGGGATGTGCTCAGAGCTAAAATTGAAAGACATGCATAAAGCTAACTTGGGCACAGTCACAAACCTCTTGGATTTTAGTCCAACAATCAAAATGCTTCAAGAGGTAGTTCTATCACAAATTAAAAGGAACATTTCTTTTCATTCTGTTAAATTATTATATGGAACATGAGGTGATTATGGGTTAGAATTATTACCGGGACTAATGGATGGGATTTACACGGAGGCAGGTTTAGCAGGAAATTTATCAATAAAAGACTCTCCAGCAATGAGGCGGACCTCCTGTGACATCGTGAGCTCTTGGTCATTGAAAATGAATTGCCAGGCAGGTAGTGAATGTGATTGACTGGGTCAATGGTTGGACCAAAGACCTCTCAAGTCTCTATTTAATCCCTAGGTTTTATGTTTCTAGAATCAAGAAGGACTTAGATAAATTCTTATGTGGCAGATCCCATTACAAGTTCTTATTGGAGGTTGAAATATAGTATAATACAAATTTATGGAGCAATGTCAAGGAGAACACAAGGGAAGAAGAAAGGGATAAAAGGATGCTAACTAACATGCATTGTGCTAGGTAGGGCCTGTGCTGAAGTTTCAAGTGTGTCTCATTGAATCCTCACAATTACCCTGGGAGGGTAATTGTGTGATTAGAATCACTCTTACAGATGAGGAGACAGATGCTCAGAGAGGTTAGGTGACTTACCTGAAGTGACACAGTTAATTAGCAGCATGGATGGGTTTTTGCCTAGTCTTTTTGGAGCCTAACTCCAAGCTCTCTCTGCCTTGCCATACCTGTCTGAACAGTGTCTTTGCCTGGAAATTCCCCGGGTGCGGCTGTCCAGCATGGCTGTGGCCAGGTGGCCTTGGGTCTGAAGTGGTGTGTCACGCCTTACCTTCTGCTGTTACTGTAAGGAATGCTCACCTCAGGCAGGGTCGTGGTGGTTAGTGAATTGGAATTTCACTGCAATTGAGCAGTTGCAGGTTCTCCCACCGCTCAATGGCAAAATTGGTACTACTCTTATCTGGTCCTCAACAAATATAGCACCAAAAAAAATCATAATTGAGTAACACTTTATTACTTACAGCTTTTTTACTTGGAAGTAAGGAAACAAGATTCTTACCGCAGGGCCAGCTTTTCTTCTTTCTGAGACTCATTTTTTTGAGTTACTTAATTTTAAAAGGAAGGGAGAGATAAAAAAGCTAATTATCTCTAAAGTCTTTTAGTGGATAGAGTATCAGCCTGCGGAATGAAGGGTCCTGGGTTTGATTCCAGTAAGGGCTACATGCCTGGGTTGCAGGCTCAATCCCCAGTAGGGGGCATGCAGGAGGCAGGCAATCAAAGGTTCTCTCTCATCATTGATGTTTCTATCTCTCTCTTCCTCTCCCTTCCTCTCTGAAATCAATAAAAACATATATATTTTAAAGTTTTTCAAATTATATATTATTCTATAATATAATAATTAGTATAAAGTATATATGTGCATATGTCTGTATATCTGTATACATACATATATATGCTTGTATTAGTATTTAAATCAACATCTGCTTATCTACACTAATATCTGCTACAGTAATATTGCTCAATAATCTAAAAACAAAAAAATAGATTAATATTACTTGTTTGCCTTTTGAGTGCATTATTTAGTGACTCCTGTAGTTTTACTTATAATAATAATAAAATAAACATTTATTTTCTAATAGTGCTCTGATGGGTGGGGGCACTCCCAGGAGGACTGAAGGAAATTCACTTGATTTAAAACAAAATCATCCATAAAGTAATAGCCACCAGCCAAGAGCTGACCACACTCATGTGGCCTCTGGTGACAAGCCCGGGTCTGGGCCCTGACTCTCACGGTCCCTGGCTAGAGTAATCTCAGGCAGGTGATTTAACTTCTCTGAGCCTCAGTTACCTCACTGGGAAGTGGGAGAATGGTGCCTGCCTCTAAGATTATTTATGATGAGACTTGGCACAGGTGGGCGTTCACCAGTGCTAACTGATACTGTCATGCAGGGGCTTATGTTCGTCCACAGTTGCCCTCAAGGGCATGACCAGTCTTTCTTCTGTTGGGTGGGCAAGCTGCACGGGAGGGAAGCACAGACAGGCATAGCCAACCATTTGGGTAAGAGGCAACTCATCTTGACTATCGAAATCAAAGTCCCTGAAAGGTGACCTCTGGGACAGCCACTCCCATCTGCTTTTAGCCATGCCACAGAGGGTCGGGCATGTCCCCTGCCTGCGTAAATTAGCCCCGGCCACCAGCCTTGCCTCTGCAGCAGGCAAACTCTTCCCGGAGCGCCCTCGGGCCAGCACGCCAGCCAAGAGGGGGTTAAAACCAACATTTGCAGATAAAGAGGTAAACATATTTACATTCCTCTCTTCACACTTTATGCATATGTCATGCAGTGAATAGTTTTAGAGTTCTGTTTGTACTATCTCTCCGGAATTTTTACAGTCTGGAGGACACAAAATCTCTATAAAGTGACTTATTGAAATAGAAGCAGATTGGTAAAACCGTTTCCCTCTTATGAACTGTGAAGAATGATCCTCTAAATGAAATCAGGAAGGAACTGGACAGAATCCTGTTTAATGGTCTGACAAAATGAATCACAACGATTCCAGACATCCATCACTGCTAAAAGGGAACCACAAATGATCTGTGAACCACTATATATTGATCACCCGTGTAGTACAAGTGTCGGGTTTAATGTTCACACACCATAGAGAGGCGGCAGGGACAGATGGTGCCTTAACTCTTCTTTGATAGATTTTAATGGTGAAATATTGATTTCTATCTGGCCAAGGCCTGCTGTTAGGGGCCAAAGTCATTTGTTGGGTATTGCCGGACACCCAGTCGGCCTGGTGTAATCAATCATTTTTGGCAAGGCAGGTGAAAATCCAGAGAGAAGCACCTTGGAACCCAAACTGGGGCGTGATATGTCTGAGTCCAGCCACCTAGAGAATGAGAGAGAGAGAAGGAGGGAGGGAGGGAGGGGGGGGAGGGAGTATTTAGGGGAAGAGGGAGAGAAATGGCTAAAGACCTAGCCCTCCCTGGGGCTAACATCCTGTTGCAGGCACAAGGGGGGGGGGGGAGAGGGAGAGAGAGAGAGAGAGAGAGAGAGAGAGAGAGAGAGAGAGGAGACTCTTGGAGATTGTGCTTGTAAAGAATTATTAATGATAAGACATGTTTACTGAGGAGAGTCGCAGCGAATCAGAGCTGACATGAAATAGTCTTGGAGCCTCATGGAGAAAATGAGCCTCTTGCTAAGAGGGACTATATTTTATTTAAACATCCTTCTAAGGCTGAGAACTCAGGTAATCTGTTGTGTTACAAGCCACTGGCTGTTCTTGCCATCCAGAGAGATAACACTGAGGCGCTAATAGGAACACATCAATCACAATCACGCTGCAATTCCAGTGGTGTCTCGTCCTCCCAGCTCCTCTTTAAGCTCCTTAATAACGGTGATAACATAGTTCGGGGGCTGCTGAGAGGGGCTCTCCCCTCTGAGGGTCATATTCATAAAGCGAATAGCTTGCCAAGTCAGCGCCCGGGGAAACCGAGCTATGCGGGGACCTCCGCGCCGCAGGGAGGAGCGTGGATGACTGGGAGGGCTGGGATCCACCAGGAGAATTGTCTGACATCTGTTGGCCCGGTTCTGTGATGTCACTCCTGCCTCCTTCCTAAGAAAGGGGTGTGAGTTGGTGCGCTATGTAATTATTAAGTAACAAGGCTCATTGTCTTGGGCAGCTTCTAAACTGGTCTTGAAGGCAATGCTCAAATGAGCTCTCCAGGTGTTGAGTGGTGGCAACCTCATGGGAGTAGGTGCATGGCTTCCCATGGGTGGGGTGGGGGTCCTCTCAGCCTCTGCAGTTCCATGTCATTCTCTAACCTTTCACCTGCAACGTCAAGCATGTGTTTGCTGGTTTGACCTCCCCAGAGGCTATGAGCTACTTGAGGGCGGCAGTGGTCTCTAATTAATTGTTGTAGCCTCAGTACTAACACATGATCTTGGGACTCACAAGATGCTCAATATGTGCATATGGCTGCGTACATCAATGCAGGTTTAGTGTTGAAAAGGAGTCAGTTTATACTGCTTTGCACCTGTTCAATATCCACATAAACACATGTGTCGCGTGTGTGTAAATATACACATTCCCGAAGGAATGCAGACCTCATAAAGACAGGCAGTGATTTTATACTTACTTGTGTGATTTATTATTTATGAGACACCATATCACTCTGGAGCCAGATTGCTTGGCTCCACACACTGGCTCTACCACTTACTGGAGGATGACTTTGGACAAGTTGCTACAACTCTTTGTGCATCAGTTACCTCATCTGTAAAATGGGTTCTACAGATGTTTTGAGAATGAAATGAGTTCATCGATTAAGCATTTAGAATAGTGCCTTGCATACGTTAGGCATAAATGTTGTATATCATATCTTTATATTTAAATTATATGCTTAAGCATGGCATTAGATTCAGAACCTTTATATAAATGAACACATGCGTGGAAACACATATTGGCCTGGTGCTCAGCGCTGGTGGTGGCAGGTGTTTTGATTCGCTGTAAATTCACGTGCTTTCAAGCTATTATTTCATCTTGGGGTTTCAGTGTGACTGTACTTGCCTGAGTGTGTTTATCTCCCAAACCCTGTTGGCAGAGGTGCGTGTCCCCCGGAACAAGTGCTTGTGTTGGCTCATTCATACAAAGGGGTGGGCAGACCAGCCGGCTTCTGGGCGGCCCCAGCTGTGCAGCCTGCCCCAGATGTGAGTGCAGGCGGCAGATCCGCTTAGATTATCTTGCTTACCTAATGATTTTTGCTTCGCTGCCTTGCTCGATTGTGTTCACCAGGATGGCAGGCTATTAAAATGTCAGGGCACATTGAATTGTTGTTATCCAGGAGAGAGACCTTTCCAATCAACCTGTGTTCTGGGGGTTGCATAAACTGGAGAAGGCGATTGGAGAAAGGCTTTATGGCTTCTTTACATAGATGGGGTGAGCAGGGCCGCTGGGAGAGGGCACTGGGAGGGAGGGGGAGGGGACAGGACTGGGCTTAATGGCAGCTGGAGTGTGCTAATTAAATGCCATCGCCTCAAACAGGTATTGGTGGCTCCTCGCATTTAAGAGTGATGCTTTGGTTTAGAGGAGGGAGGGGGAGTGAGCGCAGTGGGCGGTGGGGTGGGGCAGAGAGGCTGCAGTAGGAGCAGCGGGGGTGGGGAAGAGGAGGCAGTTGTAAGGCGGAAATAGCCCGGCACTGGCAGGAGGGCTAGAGGTGCACAGAGGTCTCCCCGCGCTGCGCCCGCCCACCTCTGTGGGGCGCACGTTCCTCTGCACCTGGGAAGCTGGTGGCGTTTCGGGGTGACAGGACCGAGCCACCACCGCAGTGCTGCCCTCGCGGCGCCTCTGGCCAGGTCTCGCCTGAGCCAGCTGGACCCTCTGGGACGTCCTTCTTTCCCCGCCGCCAAGTCTCATCTGGGCGAGGATTTATTTTCCTTCCGGGAGAGGGGAGCCGGCAAAGGACGTTCTCATGAAGCACTGCGGTCAGGGCCGCGCAGGCTCGCTCCACGCAGACTTGCCGGGATTGACTCTTCCCCTTTGTCACATCATCTCTCAAATGTTTGGCTTTCCCGGCCGCGTCTGCTTCATTTTTGTTTGAAGAGATGGCTTCGTTTTTGTGAGCGCCCTGTTGTCTCTCCCCCATCCCCCTGGCACCAGGGACTGGCCGGGCAGCACCGTGGCCGCGGGGGCTCAGGCGCCCTTGCCTTTGTCAGTTCCATCAGCTGCATCTCTCTCTCTCTCTCTCTCTCTCTCTCTCTCTCTCTCTCTCTCTCTCTCTATCCCCGCGCATGCGCTCACCCACCCCGCTGCCAGTTTCCCTTCTCCATCCCAGAAAGTCACACCCACCCACCATCCTCAAGTTCCTGGCCCTTCCCGGCTGGCTCCCACTTTAGTTTAGTTTCTGGTCCTGGCGCTGCCCATTCTTTCGGCTTCAATCAAATCTCACTCACATGCTCCGGCTTCCCTCCATCCCTCACCGCCTGGACACGTGCAGGCTTCCTTTGCCAGGCCAGGCTCACTTCCCCGGAGGGTGGGGGTCTCTGGCCGCCAGATCCAGGGTTGATGTTCCCCACCTTTTATCCAGCTTCAGCTTCTCCCTCGCAGCACACCTCCCATCGCTCCCTCCTCGCTCCCAGGCCCCTTCTCTCTCCCACAGCTTCACCACGGCTTACGAACAATGTCTTCACTTGTCTCGAACCCTGCAGAAGTGGTAGTTCATTCATTTAATCAACAAATGCTTACTGAGTGTCTACTCTGTTAAGCATTCACCTATTGTTAAGTATTGGGGGTATGATGGGAAGAAAAACCCATGGTCAGGGACCATGTTATATTTATTTCCCCAACGTGGACCACACAGACATTCAGTGCATTTTGAATGGGTGGATGAAAGGAAAAATAAATCTCCCTGTCCTTTGAGCAGCCTCGGGGGTATTTTCTTTACTGTTTTATTATTCAAAATACAAGCCCATTATGACAAACTTGATAGATTTTACTTTCTCAAATTTCTGCATATCCATTAGGTCCCTGTGGCTTGGAAGCCACCTTCTGAGGTGGCTGTGGTCCAGCTCTAGCATTGCACATAGGAAGGCTTAGTGATACATGTCAACGGTCAGATGGCTCACTGGTGGCTGGCGGAGTCCAGACCAGACTTCACCCAGGGCCTGTGTGCTCCTAACCTCGCTCTCTCCCGAGGACACACAGGCCTGCATGTCCCCGTCTGCTGTGCCTGACACAGGCTTCCCAACCAGGAAAACGGTTCGAGGGGGAGTAGGCTGCTGCCTGGTTTCCAATACTGCCCTTCCAGACTCCTCCTGGACCCGGCGCAAGAGGCATTGCTTAAGAGGGAGGTTTACTTAATAGATTGTAGGATGTGATTTTCTTCCTTTGCGTCTCCTCAACGCCCACCCTTGCCCCCAATTATCCTTCTGCAGCCTGGTAGGCTCAGCTCTATGGTAATTGGATTTCCTGACAATCACTGGGAACTTGAGGCTGAGTGTTGTGCCCATCACCTGGGTCAGTTCTTGCCATCATTAGATTTGTCTAATTAACCGGGAGGCCTCAGGTGCCTGAGCTGAGGGGCAGACAGCTCTCCGGATGCTTTCTGGACACGGTGCTCATGGCAGCTTTGGCCCCAGGCCAGTGACTTTGACCTGGCCCACTTGTGGCACTTGAGACCCTTGCCGTGTTGGCGAGGCCAAGGTTTCTGCCATCACCCACCCTCAGGCTGCTGCCTGGGACCAATAGCCTGAGGGGGGCACGGGAGACTGATCCCAGCAGGGAGGGAAGCACCATGGTGCCCGCAGACACGTGGGCTCCTTCACACAGCAGCTGAGCTTCTTAGATTTCATCCCCTGAGTTCAAAGTTCGTATCTGTCGAATGGGAACAATAGAGACCTCCCTACAGGACTGCCATAGGATGCAGAGGCAATGTCTGTAAAGTGACGAAGCAATGTCCACAGAGTGTACCCAGCACACGTGTGCCTCTCTCTGATGTGAACACACACTAACACAGACACACGCACACACACACACACACACACACAGTCACACACTTCTTCAGCCCAGCTGGGCTCCTCTTCAGTCTTCCACTTCCACCGCACCCTTTTCTAATGTTCCTTTCATTTCCTTCCCTTTGGCCCCTCTTTCTAACGTCCTCTTTTCTTTTCGTGAAGTCTTCTCCTTCCCGGGCCCAGTTTCTTCCCTTTGGGCAGGTGCTGCTTCTCCTTGAGCTCCTTCCCCAGCCACGTTGTCCTGTTCTGTAGCCATGCACCTCCAGGTCTGCCTCCCCCCAGGCCATAAGCCCCTTGAGGCAGGGACTGTGGCTCAGTGAGCCAGCAAATAGAGGACACGTGAAAGGGTTGTTAGGAGGAAGGAAGGAGGAAGAAAGGACTGTTTTTCTGGCCCAAGGTCAGTTGTATGATCTCCAGAGGGTGCCCATGGCCACCACTAGCCCCGCACACCTTTCTGCAAACTCACCAGGAGCGCTTCCTTTCCCATCCAGGGGTGGGCGGCCCCCTGCTCTGGTTTCAGACCGCATTTGTCTCCTTGGTGCCATGGACACACTGCACGGCATTCGAGTTATGCTGGGGAAGGAGCCGAGGTTGAGGGAGGCTGCCTGGGCTCTGGTCTGACTCACGGTGCCATCCAAGTGGCTCGGGCTTCTCCCATTACAGAAGTCCCTGCCATTGGTCTGCTCTGTGGCCAAGCTCCTACCCAGTGTGACACAGCTGCCTGCACCCCACAGACATGCTGTCATTTGACAGGGGCTGTCACCTGCCGTTTCTTCTAGCAGAACAAAGAAAAGGGAGGGAAGGAAACTTGGAGCTCCCGGGAGGCAGCACGCACTTGGAGACACTTCTGCTAACACAGCCGCCGGACATGAAACACTTCCGTCACTTTCTCGAAGCAGGAGAGGCAGAGAAAGGTCACATTTTCATCTCCCCAAGTTTTCAGGAAGAAAATGTTTTTTCTTAATCTCCTGCCCTTTCCATAGGTCTCAATGCTCTCAAGTTACCAATTTTTCTATGATTTCCAGAAATTTTAAGTCTCTCTCCGCTGCCGAGGGCTGGTGTTTGCCACAGTCTCAGGTTGAGTCTACTGGCAAGAGACTTTTTATAAAACTTTAAAAATGCATTAGAAATGGCAACATTGTGGGGACTGGGGGTAGGGGAGGTCCGTGCACTCCGCAAATCTACACAGGAAACACGGCAGACCTGAGTTCAGAAGTCTCTCCTTGCACAGCGACTCCTCGACCTCTCTGAGCCTCAGCTGGGCACTGTAAAATGGCGGCAATTTTAAGTGCATCACAGGGACACCTTGAAGAATGAATGAGGTGACAAGTGTGAAGGCTGGGGTAGGACCCGGCCCGCACAGGGCTCTCCCCGTCATGTTAGCCACCTTGGTCCCCACTATAGGCTACTCCTCTGTGACTCTTGTTTGATTAGCTCCATGCAGCTGTTGTGGGTTCTCTGCCTAGTTATTACATTTTCAATGAGCTTACTTTATCTTATACTCCCCAGCACAAGTAGGGCTCCATCAAGAGTGAATTTGCTTTGTATCTTTCCCACTAATGTGGGCATTTGGGTGTTGCCCTGGTCTTTAAGCCGGCAGCTCACAGGGTGGAAGCTCTGTTCTACTTTCTTTGTATCTCCTGTCATGTGGCCACTTGGCACATGTGTCTCTGAACCACATATGACCATGTGGCTGCTTGGCACATGTGTCTCTGAACCAAACCTGACAGAGGCAGGTTTGCTTAGTGGTGATGAGAGTGAAGGAAGCCCCTGACACTACGTGGGTACCCATGGTGGGCCACTTCTGAGCCTCAGGAGTCCCATCGGTACAGGGATAATGGGGAGTATCACCCAGGGCTAGTTTGAGGATTACATGCCTGGTATAGAGTAAGTGTGTAGTAAACTGTAGGTGTTATTATTTGTGGAGGTTATTTTTATTTTTAACGTGTAAAGGCTACCCTATCTATGTCAGATATTCCTAGTGCTTTCGTTATAATCTCATGAGAAACAATTTCTATACAGACAACAGTATGGCGGATATTGGAGGGGAAGAGGGATGTGGGGAGGTAGAAGAGGGTAAAGGGGGTCACATAAATGGGGACAGAACGATAGTTGGCATGTGGTGGTGAGCACACAATGAATATACAGACAATGTATCATAGAATTGTGTACTTGAAACTCACATAATCTTATTAACAAATGTCACCCAATAAATTTAATACAATTTTAAAAAAGAAACCATTCCTTATAAACAGTGACTCCAATATGGAATGAAGATTGTGCTGTGGCCACTTCAGGAAGCATTATCCCCTGTGCAGGTTATGAACTAAATGCATGTAAATTGCTCACTTTACCCTTAAAAGAAATTGCTTAATGCCAGTCAATTATTAGAATGTTTACCTGCACATTACAGAGCAAATGGCATAGTCAGATATCCTATCTAATAATAGAGAAACATGGTAATTAACCGTAACTTTGCTACCCTTCCCATTGGCTAATCAGCGAGATATGCAAATTAACTGCCAGCCAAGATGGCGGCCGGCAGCCAGGCAGCTGAAGCGAACAGGAGGCTTGGTTGCTCCAGTGATGGAGGAAGCCAAGGTTCCCTGCCTGCCGCTGCCAGCCTCTGAGCTGCACTCTAAGAAACAATGTTGCAATTATAGAAGCTAAACAAACCCCAGAAACCTGCTTTTAGCCAGCGGGCCGCAGAGCTGGAGTTGCAACAGTGTTTCAATTATAGAAGCCAAACAAACCCAGATACCTGCTTTCAGCAGCGGAGGTCTCAGAGCTGGAGCCGAGCCTCAGAGCTAAAGCCGGCTCTCAGCTCCAGTGACAGCCATAGAAGGTAAATAAATCCCAGAATAAAA
>NW_005371344.1:302147-322785 GCF_000412655.1 Myotis brandtii
CCAGGCTGGCCAGGCACCCAAGCGGGACCCCCACCCTGATCCGGGACACCCTTCAGGGCAAACCAGCCGGCCCCCACCCATGCACCAGGCCTCTATCTTATATAGTAAAAGGGTAATATGCAAACTGACCCTAACAGCAGAAAGACTGGGAATGACTGGTCACTATGACACACACTGACCACCAGGGGGCAGACGCTCAATGCAGGAGCTGCCCTCTGGTGGCCAGGGCGCTCTCACATGGGAGGAGCTCTGCTTAGCCACAAGCCAGTCTGATGGCTGCCAGTACAGCGGTGGTGGTGGGAGCCTCTCCTGCCTCCTCAGCAACGCTAAGGATGTCCGACTGCAATTTAGGCCTGCTCCCCGCTGGCAAGTGGACATCCCCCGAGGGCTGCCGGGCTGCCAGAGGGATGTCTGATTGCCATCTTAGGCCCAATCCCCCGGGGAGCGAGCCTAAGCCAGCAGGTGGTCATCCCCTGAGGGGTCCCAGACTGCAAGAGGGCACAGGCCGGGCTGAGGGACCCTCCCTCCCCGCCGAGTGCACAAATTTTTGTGCACCAGGCTGCTAGTATTAATATAAGCAAACATCTAATTAGCCTTAAAAAGTTAGTTTATGCACGTAGCAATGATTTGTATTATTAAAAACAAAGTAGCTATTATTCCTTCTATAAATTCTATTAACTACCAAAGAATACTTCAAAGAGGTTCTCATTTGTTCATTTCATAAATATTTGAGTCCCAGAGGATATATGAAGGTGAGCGAGACATGCACTCATGTGCACATGGACCAACTATGTCTTGCTCATATCCTCTGTGACTCACCAGGGCACATTGGGAAAGAATATATAGTATGATGGCGCAAGCGGAGGGAGGGGAGGTAGAAGGTCAGGCTAAGCTCCGTGATGACCACCATGACCAGAGTCGGGCCAGGGAGCATGACTAGGCCCTCAGGAGTTGCAAGTGGGGAAGTGATGGGATTGATGGGATCAGTTTTCATGTTAGATCCCTGGGAGGATGTGGGGTGGGCTTAGCGGTGGGGAGAGGGGTTCTGCTGAGGCAGGGAGAAAGCTAGAGAATTGCTTCTCAAAATGTATTCCGGCACCTGCATCACCTGAGAGCTTGCTGGAAATACAGGTTCCATCTCCACTCTAAATATGGGTTTATTGATTTTTTAGAGAGCAAGGAAGGGAGAGAGAGAGAGATAGAAACATCGATGAGAGAAGAACATCATCGATTGGCTGCCTCATACACACCCCCTCCTGGCGATTGAGTCCCCAACCTGGGCATGTGCTCTGACAGGGAATTTAACCGGCAACCTCTTGGTTCTTGGGTTGATGGTCAGCCACTGAGCCACACTGGCCAGGTTCCATCTCTACTCTAGAGCAGCTGAATCTGAATCAGCACTTTATTAAGGCCCCCAGTAATTTGTATCTACACTGCATTGAAAGACTCTAGAAAAAGTGTGGGACTGAGCCAATGTGGGCCAGTGGCATTGAGGATAGAAGGGAAAGGAATTTGAATCCTGTTTAAGTATCTTGTTCACTGAACAGTGGAATAATATAGCAGGAAGTAATTGAAGAATTTTTTGCCAAGTTCTCTCTAGAAGCTGTTGTGTAAATGTACATTTTGAGCCATCAGATATGTAAATTAGTTTGTGGCCCAGAGTTTATTAAGAAGTCCTAAAATGTACTAAAAGAGAACGTGAAAGATAAATTGCCTATGCAGGGCTAGGTAAATATCATTTGAGTAGATAATTTGAAGTGAGTGGGGTCTTTCTTACCTTGTTCTAAAAGCTTTATGGGTATGTAATGGTCTTGGGGGGTAGAAATTGGGGGCCATGGATGGATAAAAAATATAGGACCAGTGAATGGCTGGCAAAGCCTTGGGGGGATAACCTCTCCTTTTTGGAACATCTCCATTCATTAGACTTTCATATACTGAATGTTAACCCAGGCACTGGGAACTCAGAGATAAACCAGACAGAAGTGTAAACATGCCACAAACTGAGGGTGTTTGAATAGCAAGTGCCTGGACATGACTTGTGCAGCAAGGACAGAGTACTCAGCACCTGGCGAAGCTTTGGCAGGAAGTAGCAGGTAGTTCTTAAACACTGGGTTCTGCATTAGAACAACCCAGACTCCAAAGTCATCCTCCTGGGGACCTTGGGCAAGTCCTGTGACTTCTTTGTGCCTCCGTTTCCATATTGCAAAACAAGAAAGCAACACTTCTTAGGGTGCTTATCAGGAAGAGAAGAGCCTGTGTGTGTGAAATGGTCCATAAAGGGTAATACGACGATGATGATCATCATCACCATCATCACTGTTGTTATGTTATCTTATCTTCGTTTTTATTCTTGTGAGAGACACAGAAGATATAAAACACATTCTCAGCTCTCAGGAAATTTCCTACCTAGAGAAAGAGGACACACCCATGGGAGATGGACCACCGACAACAGAAGCTAAATATGAGTCATCAGAGCTCTAAGCTCTGATGGAAGGTGCTCTCCATGGGCTGGAATGCCCAGGAAAGGCTTCTCAGGAGAGATGCTGTTGAGGCAGAAAGGGGAGTGAGAGTGCAGTGTGTCCTACAGTCACACCAGGAGGAGGGCAATAGCAGTGGAATCCTATAGATTTGAGGAGAGAAGGGTGACAGTAGCCTTTGGCCCCAAGGCCCTCATTGTGCCCCCAGGAAGCAGGCCAGAGGGTGGAGGCCATCTAGTTCTTGCTCAGGGTCACTCAGCAGGTGAGTTGTGCTGGGGCAAGAGCCCAGTCTTCAGCTCCAAGCTAGTGCTCTTTCCCATCCCACAGCAGTGCGTCTGCATAACACAGCACAGCCCGGGAGGAGCTCACTAGTGCCTGGCGTGGCTAGATTGTGAGCCAGATGAGCAAGGTGGGAAGAAAGGAGCCTTGGGTTTTGAGTCTGGTTAGGGATGAAATTCAACCTTTGTTACAATCAGCTGAGTCCCCTCTAACCTGGTTTTCCTCCTGCTCCTCCCCTCCCTCTATTTCCTTCCTCCTCTAGCTTCTGGTGGTTTACTGGTGATCTTTGGTGTTCCTTGGCTTGTTGATTCATGACTTCTACCTCTGCCTTCATCTTCACATGGTTTCTCCCTGTACGTGTGTGTGTGTGTGTCCAAATTTCCCCTTTTCATAAAGATGCCAGTCACATTGGATGAAGGGCCCTGTTTACTCCAGTATAACTTGATCTTAACATGAGTAATTACATCTGTAAAGACCTATTCCCAAGAAAGGTCACATTTGAGGTTCTGGGAGTTAGGACTTCAAAATATGACTTTTTGAGGGACACAATTCAACCCATGACACTGGCCACACACACCAATGTGGATCCCAGCGTGTTATATACATAAGCACTTAGACCAGGTGAACAATTGTGAATGCTAGCAACCTCCCAGGTGAGATATTTAGGGCAAGATTATTTAATCTATTCTCAAATATAGGTCTATTTGCATTTACTTTTGAGGCTCCTATGTCCACAACAGATTTTGTGTGGTGCTGACCAGTGATCTGTGTTGGTATGTGTGTCCGTGTGAGCGCAAGCGCAAGCGCAAGTCTTTCTGGGCAGATGTTCTCCTGGGAGGGACAGCAACTTGTATAGAGAGAGTCAAGCTCTGTCTGTGGTCTTAGTCAGCTCATGCTGCTATAACAAATTATCATAGTCTGGGGGGTCTTAAACAACAAACATGTATTTCTCACAATTTTGGAGGCTGAAAGTCCAAGATCAAGGTGCCAGCCAATTGGGTTCCTGGTGAGAGCTCTCTTGCAGATGCTGCCTTCTTGCTGTGTCCTCACATGGTAAAGAGATTATCCCTGATGTGTCCATTCTCATAAGGGCATTAATCCTGCTCGAGAGGGCTCCACTCTCATGACATAATGACCCCAAAGTCCCCATCTCCAAATACCATCACACTGGGGAAGAGAGCTTCAACCCATGAATTGTCGGGGTGTCTGCTCTGTAAGGCTTTGCTTTTTCCATTCTGCCCCACTTCTTCTCCTTATCCTTCATGTCGACCTTTGTCACATGTGCCTCCACTCCTGGTCTCCTTTCTCAACCCTGGACCCAGCTGGTTCCCATTGCATCTTCTGCCAGAATTGCCTTCTCCCCCAGCCAAGGTCTGAAGTTGCCTGTGCACAGTGGGGCAGTGACTGGCAGGAGTAGCTGGTGTCTAGGAGAAGAGGGTCATGGGGTTCATGCTGGAGGGACAGCGGTGCCATTCCAGTGCCACCTCCTGTGTGCTGTGTGTAGAGTCTGACTCTATGTTCCTGTTTTAAAATCCCTTTCCTTGTCGGTGATGCCCCTTCTTCCTCTCAGGGGTTCCATGCCTTCATGCTCCTGAGCCTGTGTCAAAACCTCTCCTGAGAAAGAAGACATGGTCAGTTCTTTACCGTCAATGCCACAACAAGCCACAGGATTCTGCTTTCTCAGTCTTCTCTCTCATTAGGGCCTGGAAGGCTCTTTCCCTGTGGAAGTTTCTAAGGTGGGGTCTGTGAGACGGTCCTGTGACCTGAAGGTGTGTCCATGAGATTGATGAGCTGAGCACATACGGAAACACAAATGCAGAAGACATGCATAAGTGCAGACCTGCAGGGAGCAGGAGAGGGACTGAATGAAAGGCAGCAATTGGGTCTGGTGGGGGAATCTGGGAAAGCTGTCTGGAGGAGGTGGCAGAGGGGCAGACAATAGCTGGAAGAAGAGAAAGGTCAAGAGTGGTCCGTTAAGTATTGGAGCTGGAGCTAAGAGTCTTGGTAGGAAGCCAAGTGTGGGGATGAGGAGAAGAGTTCTGAAGTCCACACCGAGGAGAACTGGTGATGAACCTGCTTATGTTCACTTTGGTGTCGAAGTGTCCTTTGCCACCTGGATCTCATCTGCATTTCCTACAAGTCCTCGCTTTTGCAAGCGCTTGCAGAACCTTGGTGCAAGTTAGAGTGAAATGCTTCATCTTGGCTGACTTGCCCCTGCAGGAACAAAGTGTGGCCAGCAGATGGCATCTCTGTGAATTGAAAAAACCATGGCAAATGACTGAATTTTCGATTCCCTTGGTGCCTTCAGCAGGGCATCCCAGAGCAAGACAGCCTTGTCCACACCCTCTGAACCCCAGCCTATGGACCCTCTGGACCCATCACCCCCTTTCACAGTCTTGACATGCGCTGTTCTTTCCTTCTGGAGTTCCTGCCTCCCTCTTTGCAAATTCCAACTCATCCCTCCATACTCATCATGTGTCCTACCCTTGGTGACACTTTTTGACTTTCTGAGGCAGAAGAAGTGATCTGTTCTTTGAGTTCCTTCATGCACCACAGGGCTGGGCACCACTCATCGCCAACATATTCCAGGCCAGTCCTGGCCACCCTACAAGAGGGGCAACATTCTTTAAGGCACCATCCTGTGCTGTGTCTTTTATCTTTATATTCTCTGCCACCAGAGAGGTGAGTAAGGTAAATACCACAGAGGGGATGGGTGAATTGGGCAACATTCTTTAAGGCACCATCCTGTGTCTTTTATCTTTACATTCTCTGCCACCAGAGAGGTGAGTAAGGTAAATACCATTAACTACATTGGGTAGAAAACAAACTTATGGTCAAAGAGTCCACAGCCTGCTGGAAGCCCCTGTCTACCTTTATAGTGTCATCTCCTGCAGGAACCCTACAACCCCTAACACATACATAATCAAGTAGGATTCCTCCTGCTTCTTGGAAGGCTCTGTGCTGCCCTGCCCCTATGCCTGTAGCCATGCTATACCCTTTTCCTGAATGCTTTTCTCACATCTTAACTAAGAACTAATCCAAGTTTAAGGGCCAGCTCAAGTGCCATCTTCTGTACGAGGATATCTGTAATTTCTGGACCCAGAAGTCTTCGAAGTGCTTGTTCAGTACTTGAGCTGCATTTTCCCCAGAATCGGTAGTAAGTGTGCTCAGAGCTCACCCTGCCTGAGAGCTGGAAGTGATGGGTCCCTGTTTGTCATTGTGTCGTTTGGGCTGCCGAGGGTGGTGCCACCTGCACAGTGAGACACACTGCATGTGCTCACTGGGCTGGAGATTGCTCATGCAGGCTCAATGCACTCGCTTGCTACTTCACTTAAGTGTTTATTTCCCACATCTTGCCCACTTTTTTCCAGAAGGGGTTAAGGCAGCATATCTCATTTTGAAGTTGTTAAATGAGTGGCTCTCAAACTATTTCATCCAAGACCCATAGTAACAAATACATTTTGCATCGTGGTCCTGTATCTACACTTTTTTCTCTGGAACTAAACTTTTCCAAAACAGCGTCTCCACTGACAAGGTACAACACACTCTAATATTTTTCTAGTAAATTACATTCTGCTTTAAAAATACCGGTTGTGACCTGATTTCACAACCCACTAATGGATCATGGCCCTCAGTTTGAAAAACACCAATTGAGACAACCAAGGAGCAGGATTCTGGGGAAGCATTGGCCAGTGGGCGAACATGAGTCCTGTCCTTGGATATACATGGGGAGGTTTGGTAGAGGCTGGGTCAGTGAGGAGGTGTCTGGACCTGGAGGCAGATGTGTTGCCCTGGAGTCAGGTGTGTGGCCATGAGCAGTGATGAGGGTGGATGCTCTGACATATTTCCACCTCCCATTCTGTTCCCTTTCTGTCATCCAGGACCCTCCTGCTGCCTCCTGGGTGCCCCCTTTGAGACCAACAATGGCAATGTCCTTCCTCTCTACCTCTCCACATCTGTTAGTCCTCCCACTACCCCACACTCTTGTCTGCACCAAAGACTGTGAGGAGGGGAGGGGCATGTTTTATCCGTCCTTACATCCGCAGCACCTGCAGAGTGCCAGTGCACAGGGGCTCAGTGCACTTGGCTGCATAACTGGGTGATGAATGTGTACATGGTGACTGTAGCATCAGAGTCCTGCTGAGTGAGGAGTTCCAGAGCTGCTGACTCCGGTGCCCTCAGGGGTCAGGCAGGTAACATTCCTGCATGAAGCAGGGCGTGTGGGAGGCAGAAGGCGCCACATCCATGCAAGCCCTTGGAAGGCAGTGTCTCTGTGTGCACTACTTTCCTGTTGCTGCTGTGACAAACCACCTAACAGCAAGCCTAATGGCTGAAACACCACAGAGATTTATTCTCTTACAGTTCTGGAGGCAAGATGTCTGACTGAGTCTTCAGACCTAAAATCTAGGTGGTTGCAGGCCTGGTTTCTTCTAGAGAACTATTCCTTTCCTCCTCCAGATCCTGGGGGCTCCTGGTGTTCTTTGGCTTGTGGTCACATCACTCTAATGGCTAGCTGTGTGGTCACAGGGACTTCTCTTCTTCTGTGTCCTTCCTGTAAAGATCCTTGTGATTACTATTAAGGCCCACTCAAAATAACCAGGATAATCCCCCCTCTCAATAGCCTTAATCATAAATTCAAAGTCATTTTTGCTGTATCAGGTGACACCCCTCGGTTTTGAATTAGGACCAGAACATCTCAGGGGATCAGTCTTCCGTGTACCACACCTGGCGGAACAGAGTCCGAGGGAGGGTTGGAGCTGAGAGAAATCGGACATCCTTCTGGTCCAGTCTTCTTACTACAATCTCAGGAAAGTGAGGACCAGGGCAAGGGAGTGACTTGCCCATGGTCATTTGCTGCTCTGGAGCAAGGTCAGGATTGCATTTCAGCCTTTGCCACTCCCACAGCAGCTGCTCTTCAGCCAACCTGTGGCTCTGCTGTATTTCTTTGCCATGCATCCTCGCGGTGGTATCGAAAATGCCAGACAAAGATTCAGCACTTGTATTTTCCACCCTAAAAGTCAGACATGTTGTCAGTTATTTCAGGACTTTTGAAGTTGAACTAATACATGGAAAGCTGGTATTACTTTGCACAGAGATGGTGCCTCCTGCAAGTCTGGAGGATTTTTAAAGTCCCTGTGAGCTGCCAGAGGCACCTTAAAGAAATGTAGGTACTCCTGCCTTCTAATCCTATTAATTATTCATGTCTTACTTTCCATTTAACCTACTCATATCCCAGGTACTTCACACATGTTTTTTCTTGGTTGTAATCATGCAGTTCAATAAATCCAAAGAAGGTTACAGTCCTCATGTGCAGAAGGCCCAAATCCCTTTGGTTCTGCATAGGAAGGGATTAGGAGGTTTAACATTTTCCTTCTCACTGGAACCAGTGTCAGAAAAGAAATATAAGAACTAACTTAGGAAAAAGCATTAGGGAAGATGTGATTTCGGTCAGTCCCATAGGACACCTCGCCCAATGTGCCCCTGGATATTTGTGAGGGGCAAGTCCTCCCTAATGGTGTCTCTGAATGTGCCCAAATATCCAAATCTACTTTAAAAAAACCAACATGACTTAGTCAGTTTCTATTGATAGATAGGTGAATAGATAAGATTATTTATCCATACATATGTAGATCTATATAAACACACACACACGTGTGTATGGACGTGCCTATGGGTGTGTGTACTTGTGTGTTCCTGTATGACCCTTTTAGAACAATGCATTTCATAACTTTACACTAATCACCTCTGTGATTAGCAAAGGAGAGTCATGAAAGTGGGAAGAGTCCCGTATAACATTCTGGATGTGGGGGACTGACCTTGTTTCCTTTGTGATTCTTCTTAAGCCCATCAATTGACAAGGCAGGTGAAGGCTCAGTGTACCTCCTGGCAAATGTCTCCATGGGAAAGGGAACCTCCCTGACAAGAGCAAGGGGTTTTAAGCAGGTGTCTGGGAACCAGAGGAGGACTTAAAATGTTTGGGCTAAATCCCCATGGACAGCAGAACCAACCATCTCTGTGATGGTGTGATTATTCCTTTGTGCATCTTATGCAGCCCTGATCACTTTGAACATTTACAGGAATTGGTTATGCACTTATCTTTTTTTTTCTACTAAATTGGAGGTTCCACACTGGACTTACCTCTGTTTTTCCAGTCTAAGAACCAGGCACCCACCACTCAACAAATACTTGTTGAATGCATGCTTTGCTTGAAATTTCCCTGTTCTGAGGTTTTTATGTTTTACCTTTATAGTAGCCAAAATCAGGATTTTCTGTAGCAGAAAATGCTAATTAAATATCCATAACAGCCAGTAAGGGTGGCACATGAACCCCAGTAAAGAGGAGAGTGAAAAGACAGTGGGGGGCGCTGGGTTCTGGGGCACAGAGCATGCTCATCGATGCGAATGAGCAGCACTACTCAGCTCCAGCCAATGTGGACATTTGTGAATAAGGGCTTAGTATTTCTAGAACATTCTGATTTTCAAAAGCAGCAGTAAAATACCAATTTTAATGTAAAACTGTCTGGCTGGGTTAGGTCTACAGACCACCAGCTGGAGAAATTTTCTGTCTAAAGCCATCCTCTGACTGATTAACCAACCAATCAATTCTGTATGTGGAATAATCCAGTGCAATGGGCAGTATAACTGCCCTCTCTCTTTCTTTCTCTCCCTCAAAAATATTTAATTTTGTTCCAGGAGTGTTGTCAAATAATTCCCTTCTGTTGTGCTACATTCATGACTAGCTCTGAAATGACTTTCTTTCTTGTGAAATGATCATTTGGGAGACTAAATTGAAATAAAATTATTATAAATAACTTGTATTAGTTTGCAACTAAGTTGGTCATATTTAACAACTATTGCTTGCTAAGCAGATAATGGATTCTACACAGGACCCAAAGATGATTTAAGGCATTGAATACATAGTGTGTATGCACAAATGTAATATCTTGGGCAACCAGTCAAAAGCTATACAAAGGGATACATTTAAAAACATATAGTTAAGTCAAAATGTAGTTCTAGAAAAATGTCTAAATAAAACACAGAAGGACAGAAAAAATAAAACTGAGAAATAAAGGACAAAAAGAACAAGTGGAAACAAAAATTAAATTGGTAGACTTAAGCACTAACATATCAATACATAAATCCAATATAAATAGTCTAAAAATATCAGTTAAAAGGCAGACATTGAGAGTAGATTAAAAAGTATGGCCCAGCTACCTGCTGTATAAAAGAAACTCACTTCAAATATAATTATTTAGGCAGATTGAAAGTAAGAAGATGGAAGATGATATAATGATACAAACATTAATAAACAAAACAGAAGTGGCTATATTAATATTATATAAAGTACACTTCAGAATGCAGAAAGTTGCCAGACTGAGAGGGGCATTATCTAATAATGAAAGAGTTTCTCTAACAAGAATATACAATTCTAAATGTGTATGCAACAAGCAATTGAGTCGAAAAATCTAAAGCCAAAACTGATAGAAATAAATGGAGAAATAGACAAATCTACAATAATAGGTAAAGACTCAACATCCCTATCTCAAGAATTAACAGAACAGCTAGTCAGAAAATTAGACAGGATATGAAAGATTCAATAATGCCATCAACCAATAGGATCACGAGAGCATTTATAAAGTTCTCCACTCAACAACAGCAGAATACACATTTTTTTCAAGTGCCCATGGAGCATATGCCAATATAGATCATACTCTGGGCCATAAAACAAATTTAAAACAGTTGAAATCTTACAAAGTGTGTTCTCTGATCACAATAGAATTAAACTAGACATTAGTAACATAAGGATCACAGGAAAATATCCAGGCACTTGGAAATGAAACAACACAATTCCAAATAATCCATAATTCAAAGACAAATCTCAAGAGTGATTTTAAAAAGTACATAGAACTGAATAAAAATAGAACATATAAAAATTTGAAGAATGCAGATAAATCAGTGCTGAGAGGAAATGTCTTAAATCAATAGATAAGTTCCTACCTCAAGGACCTAGAAAAAGAAGAGCAAAATTAAAAAAAATGTGAGCAGAAAAAAGGAAATAATGCTGAGAACATAAATCAATAAAATAGAAAATAAAAAAATAGAGAAAAATCACTGAAACAAAAAACGTGCTTCTTTGAAAAGATCAATAAAATTGGCAAACCTGTAGCATGAGAGAGAGAGAGAGAGAGAAAGAGAGAGAGAGAGAAAGGAAGTGCACACAAATGATTAATATCAAGAACGAAACAGGAGATATCACTACAGACCCTGTAGACATCTAAGGGATAATAAGAGAATACTATGAACAACTCTACACACATAAATGTGACAACTAGGTTAAGTGGATCAATTTCTCAAAAAATAAAAAATATCAGAACCCATCCAATATGAAATAGATAATTTAAATAGCTCTGTAATTATTATCAAAATTGAATTCATAATTTTAAAACTCCCATAAAAAATGTCTAGGCTCATATAGTGTCAATGGAGAATTCTATAAAATGTTTAAAGAAGAATTAGTACCAACTTTACATAATGTTTTCCAGAAAATAGAAGAGCAGGAAACATTTCCAACTTGTCCTATGAATCTGGCATTTCCTTGCTACCAAACCAGAAAAATACATTATAAAACAAGAAAACTACAGTCCAACACCTCTCATAAATATAGATGCAATAATCTTTTTTTAACCTACTTTTCGGTTTTTTTATTTTTATTTATTAATTGAATTTATTTGGTTGTCAATATTCTGTTAGATATTACTAATTTTTAACAAAATATTGACAAATAGAATTCAGCAATATGTTAAAAAATTATACACCATTGTCAAGTTGGCTTTGTTCCAGGGGTACAGATTAGTTCAATATTCAAAAATTGCCAAAGTCATCCACAATATTAACAAGCCAAAGAAGGAAATCACATGATCATATTAATTGATGCAGAAAAGCATTTGACAAAATTCAGCCTCCAATCATGACAAAACTCTTAGAAAAGCAGAAATAAAGGAAACTTCCTAAAGTTGATAAAGAACATATATTTTAAAAAGACTATAGCTAATATTTTGTGTAGTCATGAAAGATTTACTACTTGCCCCCTAAGATTGGGAATAAGGTAAGGATGTGAACTCTCACCACTCTTATTTAAGATAGTGCTGGGAGTTTTAGTCAGGGTAATGAGGCAAGAAGAGGAAATAAAAGTATACAGATTAGAAAGCCCTAAAACCATCCTTATTTCCAGGTGACACAATTGTCTATACAGAAAATCCCATGGAATACAAAATGAAAAACTTCTAGAACTAAAAAGTTCATCAAGGCCACAGGATACAAGATTAATAAACAAAATTTATTGTATTTCTAAATGTTAATAATAAACATTTGAAAACTGAAATTAAAAATACAATACCATTTACAATCACTCTAAAAAACAAAATGCTCTTTCAACAATAAAGATAAATTTTAAAAATGTGTAGGTGTAAATCTAACAAAATTTGTAAATGATTTATATGCTGAAAGTTACACAACAGTAATGAAAAAAATTAAAGAAATTCCAAATAAATGGGGAGACATACTGTGCTCATGAGTCGGAAGACTCAACATACTTAAGGTGCCAATTCTCCCCAAACTTATGTATAGATTTGATGCAATTCCTTTGAAATCCTAGTGAGATATTTTTTGTAGATATACTAGTAGTCAAACATATTCTAAAAGTAATGTGGAAAGGCATAGGAACTAAGACAATTTTGAAAAAACAAGAATAAGGTAGAAGAACTCAGCCTCCCTACTTTCCAGTCTTATTATATAGCTATAGATAGTGTGGTACTAGCAGACAAATAAACACAGATCAATGGAACAGAATAAAGAACTGAAATAGAGCCAGACAAATAAGCTCAGTTGATGTTGGGGAAAGGTGAGAACGCAATTCAATGGAGGAAGGATAGACATTTCAACAAATAGTGCTAGAACACTTGACACAAAATGAGTAAGATTCACACCTTATACAAAAATTAATAAAAAATTGATCATGAACTTAAATGTAAAACATAAAACTATAAAACTTTTAATTTAAAAACAGCACAGAATCGTCT
This sequence comes from Myotis brandtii, assembly GCF_000412655.1. NCBI lineage: Eukaryota > Metazoa > Chordata > Mammalia > Chiroptera > Vespertilionidae > Myotis > Myotis brandtii. The sequence goes on from NW_005371344.1 coordinate 314,982, forward strand.
GGATCTAGATAGGACTAAGCAAAGTGTTCTTAGAGTTAACACCAAAAACAAGATACCTAAGAAAAAAAATCGATACAATGTACTTCTTCAAAATTGAAAACTTCTATTAAGAGACTGAAAAGAAAAGCTACAGAGTGAAAGAAAATATTTGCAAACCACATATCCAACCAATGTCTAGTGCAGTGATGGCGAACCTTTTGAGCTTGGCGTGTCAGCATTTTGAAAAACCCTAACTTAACTCTGGTGCCGTGTCACATATAGAATTTTTTTTGATATTTGCAACCATAGTAAAACAAAGATGTATATTTTTGATATTTATTTTATATATTTAAATGCCATTTAACAAAGAAAAATCAACCAAAAAAATGAGTTCACGTGTCACCTCTGACACGCGTGTCATAGGTTTGCCATCACTGTGTCTAGTGTGTGGAATATATGGACTCTTCAAAAAAACATCAAACAATCCAATTAGAAAATGGCTAAAAGACCTGAAAAGACATCTCACAGATGACATATATACAGATGACAAATAATGAAAAAATGCTCAATAGCCAATGTCATTAAGAAATGCAAATTAAAACAATGAGCTACTCCTTCACACCTATTAGAATGGCCAAAATCTAAAGCACTGACAACACCAAATGCTGGGGAAGATGTGCAAAAACAGGAACTCTCAGTCATTGCTGGTGGGAATACAAAATGGCACTGCCACTTTGAAAGACAGTTTGGGAGTTTCTTATAAAACTAAATATAGTCTTACATATGATCCAGCAATCAAGCTCCTTAGTATTTACCCAAATGAGTTAAATTTTTATTTCACAAAGAAATGTGCACATATATGTTGTAGCAGCTTTATTTGTAATTGCCCAAATCTGTACTACATCCAGACAATAGAATATGATTCAATGCTTAAACAAAAGGACTATTAAGCCACAAAAAGACTTGGAAGAACCTTAAATGCAAGTTGCTAAGTGAAAGAAGGCGATCTGAAAAGGCTGCGTACTGTATGATTACAACTCTAGACCTTCTGGAAAAGGCAAAACTCTGGAGACAGGAAAAAAGATCAGTAGTTTCCAGAGCTGAAGAGGGAGAGGAAGAGGAAGAGGCAGAGAGCACAAAGACCCTTTAGGGCAATGAGACTATTCTGTATAATACTATAACGGCGGATATTTGTAAAAACCCACAGAATGCGCAATACCTAGAGTAGACTACAGAGTTTAGGTGTAAATTATGTAATTTAACTATAGGCTTGTGGTGATGATGTGTCATTATATGTTCATAGGTTGTGACAATGTAGGATTTTGATAGTGGGAGATGCTGTGCATGTACAGAGTGTGTGTGTGGGGAAGGTGGGGCAGGGGGTATATGGGAACTCTATGTACTTTCTTTTCAACTTTCCTGTGAACTTAAAAAATGTTCTAAATGTAAAGTCTATTAAAGTCTATATATATATTCAGCATCTAAATTAGCCATTAGAGAATGTAAGTTAAAACTACAATGATGTATCACTACACTCAATCTCAGAATGGCTAAAATAAAGATGAATGACAACATCCAATTCTGGCAATGATGTGGAGAAAATGGATCTTTCATACATTGCTGGTGGGAATGTAAAATGGAAAACATTTTGGCAGTTCTTAATAAACTAATCCTGAAACTACCAGACAATCCTGGGCATTCATCCCAGAGAAATGAAGACCTATATGTCCACACAAAACCCTGTAGAGAAACAGTGACAGCAGTTTTACTTGTAATAGCCCCAAAGTGGATGCAACCCAGCTATTCTTCAGCAGGTGAATGATTAAACATGTGGTACATCTGTGCTGTGAAATACTATTCAGCAGTAAAAAGGAGCAGATTATCCATCTATGCCACAACCTGGGTGAATCTCCAGAGATTAAGCTAAGTGCAAAAACAACCCCAAGAGGTTGTATACTGTTTTATTATAAAACATTCTTGAAATGACAAAATTCTAGAAATGTAGAAAGAGATTAGTGATTGCCAAAGGTTAAGGGGAAGGAAGTGGGAGTGTAGTAGGTGTGGCTATGAAAGGGCAACATGAAACATCCCTTGGTGTTGGGCTTTCTGTGTCTTGTGATACTGTTCTATAGTTTTGCACAATGTCACCACTGAGGAAAACTTGGTAAAGGATATATGGGCTCTCTCTGTGTTGTTTCTTACAACTGCTTGTGAATCTATAATAATCTCAAAACAAAAAGTCTAATTAAAAGTACAATTTGATAAGTTAAAAAGGACTGCTGACAATTGCATACTGTGAATATACTACAATTTATTCAGTCAATTTTTACTGTCTTATATTTAGGTATAATAATCTTCTTATTTCAGAAAGCACTGGTATGAATGCCTTTGTAGCTAAATGTTGGCACATATTCTTACTCATTTTCTTACACCATATTCCTAGAAATGGGATTACTGTTCAAGGGCTATGCATTTTCCTCACACTTTTATGGCCCCTTTCATCCCAAATATAGAAAGATTCAATATTTAGAGGCTTTGAAGTTATGTAAGCATTTAAGATGTTTACCAAAAGAAACATTTTAAATGATGCTGGTCCCCTCTGTATGCCTCTTGAGCAATTGAGGCATAGAAGATAGCTAATGCAGTATAATAAGCACATTTTAATGACTTTTGATAAACATTTCAAAATGTTTTCATTTGAAAAATGTGGATCATAAAAATTCTTACCTTATGGGGTTGTTGTGGGAACTTAACACATGGAAAGCACTTGAAAGAGTGTTGGGCACATAAAAAGGGCTTGATAAATGTTCGGTGCCATTATGATTAGGATTCTGACTGGATCCAGACATGACACAGTGATTTCTACCAGCCTGTAGGGGGAAGCCATTGACTCTCATCCTTGCCAACAATAGGCGTTCATTATCAACTATCTCCATCTTTGCCATGTTTTGCTGTTATTTTAATTAGCATTTCTTAGATTATTAACGGGTTGGAACACATTTTTCATATATTTATTGGGCATTTATACTTACTATTTTGTCTATTTATGTTCCTTGCCCATTTCTCAATTAGGATATCTCTTTGCTGCTTTGAAGAAATTTTTACATAGCAAAGGCATTAATCTCTTATATGTGGCGAATATATTTTATTACTTTGGCTTTTAACTCTTTAAATTATGTTTTGTGATACAAAAAGTTTTAAAAGCTTTAGAAAGTCATACTTGCCAAAATTTCTTTATGGATTTGCTATTAATGATATGTCTATAAGAACTTTCCTCATAAGGAAATTGTACCATCCTCTTTATTTTTCATGTTTTGTTTTCTTTCTTTTTTTAATATTTTATTGATTTTTTTACAGAGAGGAAAGGAGAGGGATAGAGAGTTAGAAACATTGATGAGAGAGAAACACCGATCAACTGCCTCCTGTACACCCCCCACTAGGGATGTGCCCGAAATCAAGATACATGCCCTTGACTGGAATCGAACCCAGGACCCTTCAGTCCACAGGCTGATGCTCTAACCACTGAGCAACTGGTCAGGGCTGTTTTGTTTTCTTTAATTTTTATTGAATCCTAGGTGCAAAGGATTGCTTGATCAAGATACTGTCTTCATTTGCACATGCTTGGTCCTCTTACATGCATTCATTCCTTTGATTTAAAAAATGTAAGGAGTATCCAATAACCAGGATCTTGAAACAATTTACATTCTTCTGTGTGATTTGCCTTCATCCTAGCTCCTCCTTCTATTTATTTGAGAAAAACATTCAGAAGTCTGTATTGATTCTTTTTATTTGTATAATTTCATCTTATCTATATGCTTTCTGAAGTATACAGTGTATTTAAATTGTTTTATTCTTATAAAAATGGTATCATGCTGCATGTATTCTTCTGACACTACTTACCCTCCTACCCCCATTTAACATTATGTTGTTCAGCTTAATCCATACACCTGGGTCTCATGGGACTTCATTTTGACTGCAGTATAGACTCAGTTGTGTCCATTTACCACTGTGCTTTTCATACACTTTCTCCGACATGGGCATTTAGGTCACTATTATGCCTAGCACTGTTCTAAATTCACATATATATTGTTTTCATGTGTATAGGTGGAAAGATTTCTGTTGGGTATACACCCAGGAGCAGAATTGTTGAGTTATCATCTTTTCCTTCCAGAAGCATTGTTTAAGAGATTCTTTGGGGCCACACCCTCTCCAACACTTAGTATTACTAGACCTCTAATCCACCCCCCCCAACTGAATAGTGTTATGGTCTATGTAAAATAGCATCAGTATGGGTATTGGACAGAAAATGGTATTTTATGATGTCCTTGGTTTGCATGTCCCTGGTCTCTCCTTATGTTTACTGGCTTATGTGTTTTCTCTGCTGTAAGATGCTTATTTATGTCTTTTGGTTATTTTCTTTTTTCATTTTAATCTGTACAGTTAAATCTTTAGCAACATGACATTTATTTTTGATCAATGTGTATATTCACTTACTTTTTTTTTTTTTTTTTTTTTTTTTTACAAATGAATAGTATGTTTTTCCAACAACTATCTTATTTTGGAATATTCCTCAAGAAAGCTTGTAGTTTTTTGCCATATATTTTCTTCACAATCTTCCTAAGTTTGTAATAAAGATCTTAGGTTATGCTGACGACAAATAATTGTTGGTCTTCTTTATGGGGTTGCCTTAGCCGGGTGCAAATAACCATACAGGCTTGTCTGGGAAGGTGCCTCAAACACGGTTCTGCTGGAAAGCCCTGCGAATGCAGGTGAAGACAGTCTCACTTGCTGTGCAACTACCTGGGACAGCCAGCTCGCCTGCTTCCTCTTCCAGACCCGGCACATATCAGGGGCTGGGTCAATGCTTGTCGGTTCACGTAAGATGAATAATTCAGCAAACGATCTCACTAATTTCACTCTATTGCACACCTTTCTCTCTATGAGCTCAGTTATGCAGGCAAAACATTGGGACATTGGGCCCGGTGATAATTTTCCACACGCTCTTTAAAGCACATCATCAAGTTAATCTTCTCCTTGAAAAAGAGACCTTCACAGAGGAAGATAGATGTAACACCCACATATATGCATTTGCATAATTTGAACAGACTTTCTATTTTAAAAAATCTAGCTTGGCTTTGAGGGGAAAGTGTCACCTTTGGATCCTGTGGTCTCCATGGCCAGGCAGGAAGACCATGAAAAAGGCTTGCTATTTGAAAGCTCCGCGCAAACTCAGTGCCCTAGTGCTGATCAGCACTTTCGGGAGAATCAGCAGACCCAGGGAGTTGGTAATGGGTTCTAACAAGCTTTGTATCCTGGAATCCATATTGCAGAAGGGATCGGAATCTCCAGAAAGCCACATCTGTGTGCTCTTCGCCAGACCTCAGCAAGAAGCCTGAATGCAGCATGTCATTATGATTAATTGTGGGTAATGAGGGTCTTACGAACCCAAGAAAGAGAAGCGTTTGTTTCTCTACTGCTACAGTTACAGCCCCCGATCTGTTTTCAAGCGCTCTACAGAGGCAATCCAAAATAGAATAGGACTATTCTGTAGCCATCCTTTACTTCCCTGCCAGGCATTTTAGTAAATTAACACACACGGACCGTTAGGGACTTTGTGATCTCTTTCAAGGATGTGATAGAGAAAGGGTGTCCTGCTTCAAAGAATCTACATAAAATCAGGCTGTAGGAACCTGCCGTGAATTCTCAGAAAAGCTCATTGGCGTCTGAGGTCACATACAAATAGGACAATGATCATAGAAGCAGGTTGAATAAAAGAATTCTTTTATGGAAGCGGTGGTGTTCTGGTCATTCTCTAACTTACCAGAAGGTGGTGCAAACTCACTGCCATACCTAGAGGAAGACGGCTTTCTTTTCTCCAGCGCTGCTCTGTGCAAGTACAGTAACACAGGAAAAATCACACACACACACACACACACACACACACACACACACACACACCACCCTCCCATTTAAAAACAAATTAAACAGACTGAAGATTTCATCTTTAAAAAAACAAATAACTCCCCTTCATGTCCTAGAACATCTGTCAACATATTTCTTGCCGGACTCAGTTGATGTGGGTCAATCTAACAAGCAACACAAAACGAGCCTGGGTGAAGATTTGAGGGAAATGATTTTTAATATCTTAATGTGAGAAAATTAACAAGATAGGGTTTGTAATGCCTTTGGACAAACCCCACATTCAGGAAATGGCCTTCTTGGAGATTCTAACAAACAGCAAAGAGTGGCGAAGGGGACATTCATTTCATTCCATTTGAAAATGCTCATTGTGTTTTAATGTTTGGACATTTAAAAATCTCTCTGGGACGGAGCCCTGCGATTTCCCTTTTGTGTGGCAGACGGTGCATTTTTGAAATGAAAATGAAACCTTCCCCCAGGAAGCTATAAGAGCGGAAGACCCAAAAAAGTGTTTTAAAACAAACAGAAACAAAAAGAAAACAACAACCTATGATTAACCGCAGAAGTAGCGAAGCCCCTTTCCTGCGGGAGGGGCGCCTCTGGCCGCAGGCCCCGGCCTGGAGGACTTGTCAGATGTGTGTGATGGTGGCTGCTTTTCCGGGAGAGGAGCGCGTCTGTGGAGCTGTGACATCCACCTGGAAGGGAGAAAGTTTTTTTTTTTTTTTTAAAAATATTTATGATTTCAGTATAATATCCATTGGGCCACTTTCATAAAATCCTTTCCTAAATCCTCCCAGTTTCCAAGACCATTCGGTCTAAACAGGGAAAGAGTGTTTTTTTGGATCAAAACAAAACAAAACAAAAACAAAACAAAACAAAACAAAAAACCCTCAATCTTTCTTCCTAGAAAATAAAACAAAGATCCAAAAGAAAGCTGGGACATTTTCCGATCAGAATTCCCAAAGACAACGCCCTCAGAATGTGGCCTCAGAATTCTGGGTGAGTGCTGATTTTTCAGCCCGAAATCGAGCCTCGTTTTAGCAAATGTTACAGGGGGAACGACATTTTTATTTTCCCCTAACTAAAAGCTATCTTTTAAAAAAATTGATTTGCTCCTCAACTTGCTGGATTACAGTTTCATTTAACTTCGGGACCCTGCCTTGTAATTAGTTTTTCCTGATCTATTTCTTGGAAGGGGGGGGGGGGGGGGGAAAAAAGTGGAAAGAAAGGAAAAGACTAAAAACTAAGCTTGTAGGTTGCAATTAAAATATTTTCCTTCATCGCGCCTGGCAGGAAAAGAACCAGCAGCAGAACCCAGGGCGGCGCGGGTCCCGCACACGTCCTGCTCTCCCGATCCCCAAACCCCAAGGTCTTTTCTGAAAAATCTCGGGGCTGATTGGGAAACCAAGGGCTTGGCGCAGAAAGAAAGTCTGCAGTTTATCTGGGAGAGACATGGGGGTCTTGGGAAGGAAGCTGGGGGTGACGAGGAGGTCGGTTTCGCTGAGCAACTTACTGGGGCGCTGCCTGGCCTGGCGGGGCCGGCACCCCTCGGCGCACCTGCACAGGCCGCTCGGCACCCCTTTGTCGGGCGCTCCTTTCAAAGCCCCCCGCTGGCAGGGAGCCCCGCAAAGACACCAAGTCCCACTTTCTGACACCTTCCCCCCGAAGGATCACACAGTGTTGGGGGGCTCGGCGCGCGTGAAGATGAAAGAGTTTTATGTTAAATGCGCTACGTGTCAAGGTTACACCGCGTTCCTTTCAGCGAAACTGCAGAGCGGATCTCCATTTCCTTTTTCACTGCTTCCCCCAAAGAAACTTTTCTTTCTCTTTTCTCCCCCCTGCCCCGACCCCCGGAGTCGGGGAGAAAAGTGCTCGCTCACAGCTCCCCCTCCAGCCCCGGAGCCGC
>NW_005371344.1:323247-342352 GCF_000412655.1 Myotis brandtii
GGCCGGGGCTGGGAGCGCCCCGCGGCTCCTTCACTCGCTTCCAGGCGCCTCTCACATTTTTTTTTCTCCAGGAGCTGATATTAGACAGGCATTTAAAAAAGTGGTGTCATTCGCAATTAAACAAAAAAGTAGTGCTCTTTGAGCGCCAGGGACACCTCCCTTCCCGGGGAGGAGACGGGCGGGGGCGCCGGGCCAGGTGGACCGCGGTGCAGGGTTAAGCGGCGTCAGACCTCGAGAAGGGCCTCACTTCCTCTTCGTTTTGTCGCCCTTTGTGTTACATACGGGGGCCAGCGAGGTCTGCCAATCACTCCCATTTCTCTTTCTTGTTCTATGAAAACAGGGTCGTCACAGCAACAGGGACATGACAGGCTGGTATCTCTCTCGAGCTCCAGGGGGCCGCTAATAGGATTGAAGCAAAAGATCAAGCGAATGGTTTCCTATTTTAGGCCGTGATCACTCCGCGCTGCTTGCATATACATGGGCCTCACAGGACCAGGAGGCGACTTTTCATCCCGGGAAAGAGGAGCCCGTTTTGTAGCAGGGTCTAATTCAGAAAACCCTATGGGATCCACCCGCCCCCCACCCTCTGTCCTCATCCGCCCATTCCCCCCATTTGAGGGGAGGGAAGGAGAGCTCCCCTCCCTTTGGATTTCATTCACCACCCCTCCCCCAACGCGGAAGGTGTCGTTTCCTTTCATTAATTTATTTTAGCAGCTCAAAGTAAATACTCCCTTTGGAGGGAACAAAGACACCCCTTTTTTGGTATTCAGTTGAAGTCCTTGGTGGGATCAGAAGTTTGCACATCTTTGGGAGAAATTGGCCTTGGAGTGGTTTAGTCTGACACCCTCGCCTCCCACTGCTCAACACAAACCTACAAGAAGCAACCTAAAGAGGAACGAGGGTTTCTGGCCCCCAGGCCTTTTATGTTCAAAATGCAATCTGAGGTCGATGGGCGCCCTGCCTGGGTGGGTGGGTGTCCTTTATCTGTGTGCTTGTGGAGCAGAGAGAGGAAGCAAATGAAATGACAGGGCGATTTGTTGTCACCCCCAAGACTTGAGGAAACCCATCAAAGGAGACTGACTTAAAAAAAGCCAAGACTGCCTGGGAAATCTGCACGCAAACAGCCCTGGAATAATCAGTGCCACCAACATCTGTCACCACAGCTGTTCCTTTCCGGTTGGTGAGAGAACCTGTCTTCTGCTTGTGGGCTGGCAGTGCACTCCAAGCAACGGACCCAGGTTCTTTCCCTTCCAAACAGAGTCCCTCAGGTCTCTGTGCACTTAGCCTGCTTAAAAAATAAAGCATAAGACAAAACAAGCATGTCATTGCCACCTTTTAGGTGAAAATAAATAGCCTGGTAAAGTAGGTTAGGAAGAAGTCTTTTTGTCATGTGGTCACAGATGGGGAAACTGAGGCACAGAGGCAGCCAGTGGACTTTCAAATTAATATCCAGAGAAGAATCAGAATTGATGAACTCAATCAGTAGTCTACTGGATTCTGTTGGGAGTCTTGGAAATCACTGGGTTAAAAAAAAGAGTGTGTGTTCTTATTGTTTGCTTTCCCTTTTTATTCAATCAAAAGATAATTATTGAGCATCTAGATTCTAGAATGTGGAAGGCAAATGCTTTGTGTTGTGGAAGGATGGAGAATGAAATGTCTCTGCCGGGAGGGAATATGTCTTCTGGGAGGGGCCCTGAGACAGGCAAGGGTGTGGATGCAGCAAGGCGGAGCTCAGTCTGAGGTTCCAGGAGAAGGTCTGACAAGGGAACATGGAATATCTGGTGCAGTAACCTGCAGAGACTTCAGGGCAGAAGTAGCCTTGGAGTTGCTGGGAGCCAAAGGCTGGCTGAGAGTGTAAGAAGCAGAGGTGGGAGAAGACACTGAAGATGCAGACAACAACATGTATTCACCATCACAAGCCAAGGGCAAATTCATATTTCTGGGGATGGAGGGAGATTAAGGCAGGAATGAAGGAGGAGAGAGCTACCACCAGGCTAAGACTTTTAGACTTTAGCCTGTGGATAAGGGAAGCCCTGAAGTGACCATTTGAGGGGGCATTTGCAGAGGGTGAATCTAGGGCTGACACCCAGGCAGGTTTGGGGTTAGGGAGAAAGCATGCATTCTGGGTCCCAGTGGGGAGACTATGGCAGGCATGAGGTGTGAGGCTGCTGCAGACCAGTGGCAGAAGGATGGCGAGAAGAAATGATTGTAGCAGAATTGGATGGACTTAGGGCTCAAGGCACAGCAGCAGGTCAGAAGTGAGTGGGCCTTTAAGCCTGGGTGACCAGGGAAAATAGGCAGCCTTGTTATGTGAGAGAAATTAAAAGAACATTTAAATTCAGCATTACATGCAGAGTGATTAAAACATTGAGAGCTTCATAAAAACCGAGCAACTCCAACAGTGATGAGCTTTTTCCAAAGTCGAAGAGCTTTCTGAGCATCAGCTAGACTAAAGCCAGGATCTCAGAACTCAGAGCCTGTGTGGGACGGACAGAGAAGCAGCCTGTAGAAAGCGCATTTCCCCCAAGACACACTATTCTTCCTTAGCATTGATTTCAACTTTTATAGCATTATTGAGGAAAGAAGTTAGAGAAAGATATCCCAGAGGCATTTCCTCTGCAACTCACAGGTATGAGAGAATGTTCCGGTGTTAAAACTGATCTGGCATTTATTTACTTATTTTTCAGTTGCACACAATGCTTTCCTTGAGAATGTTCCAGAAGGAAGATACCTGGATCATCACATAGCCAATGCAGGCCAGAGGATGGAAAATAGTGGAAAAGCATTTAGATCCAGAGTTTCCTTCCTGTTCACGCCAACCAGGTTGTGTGGCCAGCCCATGCATGGCACCCTCTACCCTTGGTTTCCTCATCTGAAAAATGAGGTGAGTTGAATCTTTCAAAGGCCCTTTCCAGATCCAGGCTAATGGATCACTGATGCAACTCTTTCTCTGGATTTTCCCACAGTTTTCTTCCTTATATTCTGTGTTCTGCTTTGCATATGCAAACAGAAAGAATATTTATGGCATATGATTTAGACTTTATTCTGGATTTTAATAACTTCACTTGCGTTGAACTTTATTAATATTTTAAAGCATCATGCCACCCATTCTTACTTGACTTACAAAACTGCCATGTAGTCCTAGTTGGTTTGGCTCAATAGATAGAGCGTCGGCCCACAGACAGAGGGTCCTGGGTTGGATTCTGGTCAAGGGCATGTACCTCAGTTGCAGGTTCCTCAGCCCTGGTTGGGGTTCATGCAGGAGGCAACCAATGGATGTGTCTCTCTCATATCAATGTTACTCTCTGTCTCTCCCTCTCCCGTCCACTCTCTCTAAAAATCAATGGAAAAATATCCTTGGGTGAGGATTAACAAACAAAAAACAAAAACCCAAACAACAACAACAAAAACTGCCATGTAAAGTGAGTAAACCAGGGATTTTACCCCCAAATGTACAGCCAATAATAATCATTTCCTTTTACGAGTGCCTACCCATGCCAACATACAGTATGCTTTCCATTAAGTGTCTCATTTAATCACCACAATCCCTTATAGGAATTGCTATCCCCACTTTACAGATCAGAAAGCTGAGACTTACGGGGGTTGGGACTCACTGAATGCTCCCCTGTCATTATGGCTGTCAGGACTGGAGTTCAGGTATGCTAGCTCCATGATTTCTAAGGCCTGGGGAAGTTGTACCAGGATTTTCAAGTGTCTACCTCTCCTACACAATATCTCTTTTATGCCTTTATCGTCTATATCATCAAAGGGCACTGTTGGCCAGGGTGGCTTTCCATGGGCTTTGTAGCATTCTGTGGTCTTCCCCTGTGAAATATAAGGGCCAATATTTAAACCAGACAGGCTGATGACAAATATTTATCGAGCACTAATACATGTTTAACACTTTACCACTGGCTTTGGAGGCCTGAAGAAATATTAAAAATGTCTCATTCCATGAGGACTTTACAATCTGAGATGAAGAAACCACTGAGCCAGTAAAACATCAGCGATCAATATCCTGATGGAAACCACCACACTTTATTGGATGCTCACTCTGCTCCCACTGTAGCCTGGACTCTAGGCTGAATTCTCATGATGAGCCTCTGTGGTAGGCACACTCTACACCTCTTTTAGGAAGGAGAGAGCATTTCAGTCACTGCCTAGAGGTCCCACAGCTAGAAGTGGCAAAGCCAGGATTTACTCAGAACCTCTGACCACAAAGCCTTCCTCTTCCTCCCTCTGCCACACAGCTTCTCCTTCTCAACAGCATTGCATGAGGGGCAGAGTAGGATGTGCAGACCTCTGAAAATAGGAGAATGCAAGGTCTGGAGGTGCAATGAGACCACCTGGGACATGCTGAACAGGGAAAGGGTCTCAATGTTTATGGTCTTGTCTCACAGTGGAAAGTGCTAATTCTGTGGGAGTTTTGAAAGTCCAAAAGAGAGAAGAAATTAATGGGCAGGCAGCTTGGAATTTCAGAAAGATGGGCTTTGGGTCTGAAAACCGGGTTCAAGTCTTGGCTCCATCATTTATCAGCTGTGTTTGCTCTCTCTGCACCTCAGTTGTCTTGTCTATAAATAGGGTATTGATATGTCTCTATTCAGATTTAAGATATGGCGTTTGAAATGTCTGACGGGATGACTGACCCCATGGCAGATGCTCAGGAACATGAGTTACCTGAGGCAGCTATATAGCAAGAGCACATTGACAAAATTTATAAGTAGTATGTGGGTCAAAGCGAAGACTGTTGGAGAAATTGTTATTTTTTCCAACAATGTTTTCCTTGCCATGGGTTTTTATTCATTTCCTGGTGTTTTAGCTCTGGAATTAACAGGAAAGCCAAACAGACCAGTTCTCGTTATTTATTGTTGTACAATAAACCATTCAAAACATTTGACAAAATCCAGCACCCATTTATGACAAAAACTCTCAGCAAAGTGGGAATAGAGGGACCTACCTCAATATAATAAAGGCCATATATGACAAACTCACAGCTAACATCATACTCAATGGGGAGAAATGAAAAACATTTCCCTTAAAATCAGGAACAAGACAGGGATCTCTACTTTCACCACTCTTATTCAACATACTACTGGAAGTCCTAGCCACAGCAGTCAGACAAGAAGAAGAGATAAAAGGCATCCAAATTGGTCCCTAGCTGGTTTGGCTCAGTGGATAGATCGTCAGCCTGCAGACCAAAGGGTCCCGGATTCAATTCCATTCAAGGGCATGTACCTCAGTTGCAGGCTCCTCCCCGGCCTGGGCCCTGGTTAGGGCTCACGCAGGAGGCAATCAATTGATGTGCTTCTTTCACATTGATATTTCTCTCTGTTTTTCCCTTTCTCTTCTATTCACTTTAAAAATCAATGGAAAAATATCCTCGGGTGAGGATTTTTTTAAAAAGGCATCCAAATTGGAAAAGAAGAAGTAAAACTGTCATTATTTGAAGATGACAAGACATTATATATAGAGAACCCTAAAGATTGCATCAAAAAACTACTAGAACTGATAAATGAATTCAGTAAAGTAGCAGGATGCAAAATATTTAGAAATTGGTTGCATTTTTATACACCAAAATGAACTATCAGAAAGAGAAACTAAGAAAATAATCCCATTTATAATCATATAAAAATAGATAAAATACTTAGGAATAAGTGTAACCAAGGAAATAAAAGACCTGTACTAAGAAAATTATAAAACATTGAAGAAAGAAATTGAAGGAGGTACAAATAAATAGAAGCATATATTGTACTCATGAATGGGAAGAATTTAATTGTTAAGATGTTCATATTACCCAAAGCAATCTGTAGGTTTAATGTGATTCCTATGAAGACACCAATGGCATTTTTCATCGAACTAGAACAAGTAATCTTAAAATTTATATGGAACCCTAAGTAACCACAGCAATCTTAAGAAGAACAAAGTTGAAGGTGTCATGCTACTTGGTATCACACTATAGTACAAGGCTATACTAATCAAATCAGCATGGTACTGGCATAAAAACAGACACATAGGTCAATGGAACAGAACAGAGAGCCCTGAAATAAACCTATGCCTATATGACCAAATAATATATGACAAAGGAGGCAAGAATACACAATGGGGCAAAGACAGTCTATTCAATAAATGGTGCTGGGAAAATTGGACAGATACATGTAAAAAATGAAACTATATCACCTTCTTATACCATCTACAAGAATAAACTCAAAATTGATTAAAAACTTAAATGTAAGACTCAAAACCATAAAACTCCTAGAAGAAAACATAAACAGTAAAACTTCTGACATCTCTCATAGCAATATTTTTTCTGACATGTCTCCTCAGGCAACCAGGAAAACAAAATAAAAAATAAACAAATGGGACTATATCAAACAGAAAGCTTCTCACAGCAAAGAAAACCATCAACAAAACGAAAAGACAACCTACTAAATGGGAGAACACAATCACCAATGATGCACCTAATAAGGGGTTAATATTCAAAAATTTTAAAGAACTCAACACCCCCCTCCCCCAAAATATCCAATTAAAAAAACTGGCAGAGGATCTGAATAGACACTTCTCCAAAGAGGACATACAGATGGTCAATATACAGATAAAAAGATGCTGAACATCACTAATCATCAAAGAAATGCAAATTAAAACCACAATGAGATATTACCTCACATGTGCCAAAATGGCCATCATCAATAAATCAACCAATAACAAGTGTTGATGAGGATGTAGAGAAGGGAACCCTCGTGCACTGTTGGTGGGAATGCAGATTAATGAAATCACTATGGAAAACAATATGAGGTTCCCAAAATAGTTAAAAATGGAACTGCTGTATGACCCAGTAATTTTACTTCTGGGTATATATCTGAAGAAACCAAAAACATTAATTCAAAAGAATATATCCACCCCCATGTTCATTGCAACATTATTTATAATAGCCAAGATATGAAAGTAACCCAAGTGTCCATCAATAGATGAATAGATAAAAATATGATGATACAGATATACAATGGAATATTACTCAGCCATAAAGAAGAATGAAATCTTACCATTTACGACAGCATGGATGGACCTAGAGGATATTATGCTAAGTGAATTAAGTTAGAGAAAAACAAATACCATATGATTTCACTTATATGTAGATATAAAGAGCAAAATAAATGAACAAACAAAATAGAAACAGACTCATAGATACAGAAAACAAACTAATGGTTGCCAGAGGGGAGGGAGTTAGGGGACTGGGTGAAAAAAAATGGTGAAGGATTAAGAAGTATAAATTGGTAGCTGCAAAATAGTCACAGGGATATAAAGTACAGTATAGGGAGTATAGTCAATAATATTGCAATATGCATGGTGGCAAGTGGGTACTTGAAATGTTGGGGGGATCACTTTGCAAAGTATATTAATATCTAACCACTGTGCTGTACACTTGAAACTAATACAAAATAATATTCAATGTAAACTGTAGTGAAAAATAAAGTTAAAAACCCCACCCATAATAATGGCTTAAAGCAACACTCATTTATTTTGGTTATGAATATGAGAAAATGAAGGTAGTCAGATGATTCTGGGGCTGAGGTTGTCTAGAAAGCTTCTTGGCTCATGAGTCTGTAATCTGGGCTCGGAAGACTCAGACAGCTAGGGCTCCTTAGGCATATCTCTTGCAAGGATGGTGATCTCCCCACATGGTCTCTCTGTAAAACCAATAGAAGACCAGAGGAGCTCTCAGTGGCCTGGTTTGGTCCTATCCCATTCTCGAGTCAATCATTTCGGACAAAGGGAACTTGTGCTTTGATTGGCCAGACCTGGACCATGTGCTTCTCCTAGGTCAACCCCACCCAAACTCCTTAGACTGAGTATGGGAAAAAGGATGATTCTCAAGGGGAATTGAAGTGGGGATGGAAAAGCATGACTATCAATGTCCACTGGAGTTTCTTGTTTCTCATGGTGCTTAATAGATGTTTGTTGATGATAAAAATGGGTGGAAATAGGTCTAACACCTCTTGCACTGAGATGCCAAGACCAGTGGCCTCTCTGCCCAGACCAAAAGCTACACACTCACATATGTAATACCTTAATCAATAAAGAAATTAAAAATAAATAAATAAATTTTAAAAAAAGCTACACACTGCTGGGGCCTTGTGGATGAAGTGGGCAGCTTGAGGGTTTTATGGACCCTACACTTTGGCCAAGCCTGTATTTTTCTACATCTGCACCTTTGCTTATGTCATCTCTTCCACTTGGAATAATCTTCCTACCAATTGTCACTATTTAAAATTACATACCTAATTTGTAAGATCCAATTTAGGGTCACTTTATTTTTTAAAAATGTATTTTTTGTTGATTTCAGAGAAGGGAAAGGGAGAGAGAGATAAAAACATCAATGATGACAGAGAATCATTGATTAGCTGCCTCCTGTATGCCAGGGATTGAGCCCACAACCTGGGCCTGTGCCCTGACCAAGAATCGAACCATGACCTCCTGGTTCATAGGTTGATGCTCAACCACTGAGCTACACTGGCCAGGCACAATTATGGTCACTTTAGTGAAAGGTGAACTTCTCTCCCTCTGATCTTTATGGCCTTGCTGCTCAAAGTATGGTCCAAGTGCCAACAGCATCCGCGTCATCTGGGGACTTGTCCGAAATGCAGACGTTTGGTACCCATCTCGGATCTATTGATCCGATTCTGCGTTTTGACACAATTCGCTGGTGATTTGTAGGCACATCAAAGTGTGTGCAGCACCAGAGCTGTGGTTCTCACAGTGTGATCCAGGGAACCTGCAGGTCCCTGAAATTCCTGAAGGGGGTCTGAGAAGTCAAGACTATTTCCATACTGATACTAAGACTGCATTTCCTTCATTATTTTTCACACACGAGAATACAGGTCTACAGTGGAGTTTCCCAGAAGCCCAGTGGCCTATGAGTACAGAATCCTTCTGATGGGTGTTGAAATGTGTATTCTTGCATCTTAAAATTTTGTTTTAATTTGTGATATAATAAATATAATTTGGTAACCCACATTATAATTTCTAAGTGTGTAGAGGGATCTTGACACCAGAAGGTTTGAGGACTGCAGCTCTTGATTTTTCTGTCTCTGGGTAGGGAGTGTTGACTTTGTATCTCCGGCTTCCAGCTCTGAGCTAAGCTTGCTGTTGGTGCTTGGTCACCACGTGTCCAGTGAGGACCGCCTATCTCATCTTTGAGGGCAAGGGGGTTACTCCTGGGATTACTCCTCTGGCTCCTGAACTTCCTTTCTTTGCCTCATGCCTAGACACAGAGCCTTAGGAATCAAATATTTGCTAATAACTTTGAAAATTAGGAAGTTCTT
The DNA here is from genome assembly GCF_000412655.1 of Myotis brandtii. Lineage (NCBI taxonomy): Eukaryota > Metazoa > Chordata > Mammalia > Chiroptera > Vespertilionidae > Myotis > Myotis brandtii. The sequence goes on from NW_005371344.1 coordinate 332,568, forward strand.
TTGATTAACTAAAAACATTTTAGATTCTCAGGCCTGCATTACTCTTTCATTTGTGTCACTTTTCACTCTTCAGCTCACACTGTTCAACTCCCCATGGGTAGGGGAGGAATTCTTGCTCCCATTTTAAGAAAAGCAACAGAGATTAAGAGAATGTATATGACTTCCAATATCACAGAATGAGCTGGTGTCATCCAGGACCTGAAATCTCAAAATGCCTAGACCAGACTCCTTGTCACTAGACCATGGGTCTGGCAGAATCCAAAAATGAGCCCAGTGGGTCCAGGATTCCTTACTACCATGAACGGTGAAACACCAAGAGGTGGTGGAGCCAGCCATACACTTAGGCACAGGGAACAGAAAGCAGGGAATGCAGAAATGGGCACCTCTGTAGGAGCCGAGGCTCACCTCCCGCTTCTGGAACTCTATCCACCCATCCGAGGTTTTCCATGTGCCCCTACTGGGCTGGTTTCTGCACTTGGGGTGTCTCATTTCTTTCAGCATTTGAAGAAATTTTCACCTGTATTATTCTGACTATTCAACGAGGAAATTGAGGTTTGAGGTTAGCTCACCAAAGACACAGTAGGCAACGGCAGGTCTTGCCTCTCTGCATCTGCCAAGTCCCTCTGGTCCTCTTTCCTGATGCCTTGATTTTGCTGAGGGGCTAGATTTACTATGTAACTCCTGTTTGTTGTATGATACAGGCATTGAGAAGGCCTGTTTTGGGACTGTCATTTGGAATCAAAACCCCTTTGTGTTGAACTGTAGTTTTCCCCACTCTTCTCTCTTCCTCTCTCCCTCCTGCCTCTTCCTCTCTCCTTTCCTCCTTCTTTTCTCCCTTCTTCCCTCCTTCCTTTCCTCTCTCCCTTCCTTCCATCTTTCTCCCTCTTCTTTCTTGCCTCCTTCTCATTCTCTCCTTTTACTCATTATCCTTTCTTCCGTCTCCTCCTTTTCTTTAGAAGCTTGCAGAACCCCAGAAAGTACTTTCTAAGAGGATGAAATCTTCTCCTCAGGTTAAAAGCATTGCTGTTCCCGGTACAGAGATATTCTGTGTAAGAGCCACCCTGCCCCATGCCAGCCCTGACCCACTAGCACAGAAATGATGAGGAGCCTGCGGCTCTGAGCAGCTCATGCCTATGAAGGGCAGCTTCACACCCTGCCCCCCAGGCACTGGAAATATCACATTCGGAACCCACTGGACTCTGTTCCTCTGCCCCACTCCATCTGAGGTAAAGTGTCCATTGTGTAGCGGTAGGGACTCGGGTGGAGGGCCAGGGAGCTATGGAGAAAGCAGCACATTGAAATCCGGATAATCCCTAAACCTCATTTTCCCCATTACATATGACTGCCTCTCTGCCCTGCCCCCTTTCACAGGATCGGCCAAGGAGCCACTGGACCGCTTTGCCTGGCACTCCTTTTATCTTCCTGGCCCAAGGGGGCCATGGGCTAATGATCAGTGAAATCAGGAAAGCCAAGAGGCCCAGCTAATCCACAAATTGGATCATCCGCCCCTGAATAATCAAGAGTTGCTGGCACAAAAGTTGGTTTCTCTCTTTGATCATCAGCACGCTCAGATCACACCTACACTGGCTTCCTGTGGGAGTCCTCTGGGGAATTAAAGACTGTTCTGTTTGGCCAAATAAGATTCAGCTATAGGACTAAAACAATCCAGTATCCCAGTGTCCAAGGGGGACTCTTTTAATATGACAGTGAGGAGAGGATTGAAATTCTAAAGAGGTTGTGTAAATTTACTAGGTTTGGTGGGCCTGTTCCTTTTGGGGTAGATACTTCTCCATCGAGAGGTGGGGAAATTAGACATATGTAAACCTTATCATGCTGTAGCTACAGTTATGTATCTTAATAGTGGCAATACAATGCAGTGATGCCAACACCAACAACTGAGGTGTCCATTTCTGTATGAAAACCTCATGTACAAAAACTGTAATTCTGGAAAAAAAGAGGATGGGAGGTCACAATTTGTATTGCAAGATGATTCTTTTTCTTAACTAAATCTTTCTCTTGGGCTCTTTTAAATATCAGTGGTTTTCAAGCGACTTGATTGACAAAAACAGCATTTACCCATGGGTTGTCATGAATGGGTCCATGTGGAACACGTACCTGAGTTACTAACTTTTAATGATCATTAAGAAACATGCACCTACAGTTGATCTTGGTTAAACTGCTGAATATAATAGATGCCTCCTTCTCAGCTTAGGAAGTTTCCATGCACCATGATATTATGAGGGTGGATCCCAGAGCACCTCAATAAGCATTAGCTGTTACTTTTGTTATTTCTTATTGGTAATTAATCCATATTATTTACAATATATGGTACTTGCATGATGGTATGCTCCTTGAATTGCACTGTTCTATAAACCTGTTTAGGTCTTAATTTCTATGTTGCAAACTCTTTGCATGAAGGAACTTAGCACTTTAAAGGGATACTAAGAGATGAGTGGCTCATTTTTATTCCAGAGCAACTTTCAGTTTTTCTGGGGGAGGAGGAAGATAGGTAGACATAATTACAGTACAATGTGATTTGTCTTGAGATAGAAGTAAGCTAAGCATATTTTGGGACCATGGAGGAGGAGGAGGATCTAGTTTAGGGCTTAGGAAGAGGGTGGGGTGGTCAGAAAGGCTCCATGAAGAAGGTGAGTATATGCTGGACTCTTGATTCACAAGCCTTGGTGTGCATTACAATCACCTGGGAAGTTTGTTAAAATATATATATATATCAGCCCCCCATCCTCAACCCCAGCCTACTGACTGAGTGTATAGGGACAGGGACCAGACATCTGTGTTTTTTTTTGTTTGTTTGTTTGTTTTTTGAACCTGCCTGGCTCTTCTAAGTATCTGTGTTTTCACAGCCAGCAGGGAATGCCAAAATTTGTTTTGATACTTGTCTTGGTCAATTGGGGCTACTGTAACAAAGTACCTTATATGGGGATCCTTATACACAACAGACATTTATTCCTTACAGTTCTGGAGGCTGGAAGTCCAAGATCAGAGTGGCAGCACGGTTGGGTTCTGGTGAGAGCCCTCTTCTGGGTTGCAGACACTGCTGTCCCTCGCAGGGCAGAGAGCAGAAAGGGGACTCCATCCTCATGACCTCATTTAATCTAATTACTTCCCAAAGGGCCACCTCCGAATTCCATCACTTCCCAGGGTAGGATTTCAACATATGAATTTGGTGGGGGAAGGACACAAGCATTCAGTCTATAATGTTACTGTACTTGTAATTTAAACAAATACTTCATTTCCTGGAAGGTAGTAAGAGAGATGAGTGACAGCAGACCTACAGGTATAGAATATAACCCGGGACATTCGGGAGCCAAGTATGGAAGCTACAACAAAGAACATGACTACTGCCAGAGAAGGAGGCCCAGCCAGCACTGCCCCAGGTGCTAGAATAGTGCAAGAAGCTCCCTTTCAAGGTTGATGTGCAGGGAATCCAACCAATACCCACCGAAGAGCAACTGGGATGCTCAGTGTCATGAAGCCATATTTGGGGAGGACAGTGATGGGGCCTGTGCTAGCTGTAGTTGTGCAGCACCACAAGGTATGCTGTAGACTCTATAGTATAGAGCACACAAACATCTCTGGATTAAAATCCCTCAGGGAAGAAATAAGCCCAGATGTTCCTTATTACATCCTGAACAGTGGGCCTTCATTGCTATCATTGGAATTAAGAAGATGGGTAACAGGTTAATAACAGCCAAGTGAGATTCAGGACTTCATAATAGATAAGGGTTTTATAATCAGACTTTAGAGTGTTGGGGAGGAAAGGATTGCGAGAGATCCCACTGTTCTCCCAGCTGGGTTCCGTGGGGCCCCAGGGGTCCATCCCATGGAGCTGCCTCAGGCTCATCGGGCCGAGCAGGGTAGAATTTCAGACCTCCATCACAGCCCAGGGCCCCTTTGAAACAGAGGAGCTCTGCCAAGATTTGCTTTATTATTATTTTTATCCTTCTTGGTATTGTGTTCTTTTAGAAAGTGTCCTGGGACTAAGAGAACAGTTTAGTAGCCGCTGATTTTATTGAGCCCCTTTCATGAGTAAAGTGCATGGTGAGACCCTGGGGACGTGTGTTGTCCAAATTGCTTAGCTCCTCCTGCCTGAGTCTGCCAGGAACCTGGTCTGGTGCCCATGTAGAACTCTCACTGCAGTTCTGTGGGCTCAGTTCCACCCGGGACCACCCAGCATGGGCACCACTCAGCTCTGCAGACGCCATGCTCGTGACTCACTGTGTCCTCGCCTGACAAGCCAAACTGTAAACATCCTACACTTGTGCCTCCTGGAGAAGTAGTCACGAAATCACTTTATGGTGGACTTCCTGTGGGGACAGGGCATTTAACGGGGTTCCTGGATCCCAGGAACCCAAGTTAACCCAGAAGGGAATTCTCTTACGTACCACAGTTCATCTCCCTAGAATGTTGGGTTGACACCTAAAATGCCACCAAAGCTTTTGAGATAATGGTGCTGCTAACAAACTTTGGGGCCATAAACAAAGAAGGCACATTTCTGCCCAGGTGATGTGGGTCCTGGGCCATGGAGGGTGGTGATGATTGCTTAGGTTTTAGATTATGATCTGCCCAGGTGATGTGGGTCCTGGGCCATGATGGAGGGTGGTGATGATTGCTTAGGTTTTAGATTATGTTCTACAGTGGCTGCTGTGGAAAAGAAACATGGTCAGGAATTAGGAAACCCAGGACTTGAGTCTGGCTTGTCTCTTGTTAACCTCATAATCTGGAACATGTGTCTTAACCTCTATGAGCCAAGACAGCAAGGGCTGAATTGTATCTATACCATGGAGCACAGTGCCCAGCATGGAGGGCATTCAAAGTCCCGAGAGAGCCATGTGGAGGGTGCCCGGGAGCCACTGCTTAGAGTAGGAACCATTCCCTGCTTTTCCGCTTTGAGCACTCTCTCTCCCAGTCACCCCTCCCTAAGTGACCCTCTCTATTCTCACCCCCTCATTCAAAACACACTTTCTTCTTACCTATTCAGCTCTATTCTTCTCTCCACTGAAGGTGTGATTGTGTTGTGAATGAGAGAAGCATGGGGGATGGCAGTGGGAGGGGGATTGACCAGATTTTGTCCAGTTGTACAAAATGCTGATGGAAGAACATGGGGGGGTGGTTCACTGAGTGTGTTCTGCATGCTCACCAATGTGTTGTGGCTGGATGAAGGCATAGGAACTCTAGCCAGAGCCACATAATCACTCAGCAAACATGTACTCATCACCTCTGGCATGCTAGGCACCTTAAGGCAAGGGACAGAAAAATGTAGAAACATTCTTCTCCAAAAACATTCAGGTACAAATAACGAAATACAGTGGAAGAGCTCTCTGTCATAAAAAGTACAAGAGGTGTTGCATGGCAGAGCGTAATTAGGAACCCAGAGGATCTGAGACAAAAGTATGTGAGATGGAAGACACCGGTAGTATCCCCTGAAAGAGGAGAACCATCCTCTTCTGTTAGGTTGGAAGTGGAACTGCAGCTTCCCAGGGCTGCTATGGACAGTGGAGCAGGTGTCACTGCTCAGTGTCCAGCTGAAGGGATGTGGAGACAGCCATATAGCCGATGGTGCTTTCATAGAGTTGTGCACACCTGTAGGTGACTCTCAAGGCCCTGGCCGTCAGCCACACTGCTATCCCACCTTCTGCAAGGTTGAGAGGCAGAGCTGGGCTCTCTGGCCTTTCATCCTCTACCCCTCACTCCTGGACATGTCAGGGTACAACTGCCTCTCCAGTTTCTCCTGTGTCCATGGAGGGTGGCTCTAAAATATTTTTGGGTCATGAATCCTTTTGAGAATCTCGTGAAAAATTTGGACCTTCCCTCTTCCCCCACAAAAAAGGTACAGTCACACACAAGCTTGCATACAATGTCAAAGAGTTTATCTACCCCAAGTCCATCAATTGAGTTTCTTCCAGAGACCACTTCCCATGGTCAAAATACCCCTGCACTGGAGTGATAATCTTGGCCTTGCTCTGCCTCGTGGGGGAAGAATAAGTCACCTAACTGATCGCTGACACCACTGTCTACATTGCTTGGCTGAGTGGAGCTAACTTGTTCAAAGACTAGAGAATCAGGGATTTGGATTTGACCTCTTTCTCCTCTCTTCACACTGGGTAGCTTGAGGTAGCAATTCTCAGTGTGTGTGTGTGTGTGTGTGTGTGTGTGTGTGTGTCTTCTGCAGTTACAAACTCTCCCTCTTGCCAGCTATTCCTCAAAACTCAGGGACTGAGGGTAATGGGGCTTTATGGGTGGTCACCTGTGGTTGGGGATATGAAGATGAAGAGCATATAGGCATGGTATTGTCACTGTCAGTTCTTATATGAGTTACAATTAAAAATACATAAATAAAAACAGTAAAGGCCACACATGGACCAATACTGAGATTGTGACATGAACTAAGGGTCATGATTCATCTATATCTGTGCATTGAGGCTGATCAAGGGCAGGGTGTAGGTCACGGAGAGCCCCTAGGGATATATTAAGGAGTGTGGCCTTGGAAGCACCAGAGAAGCCAGTTATAAACGAGGGAACTGGGGGGTGATGTGTTAAGTGTTATCTGTTCTTTACCTTTCCTTCCTTTTTCTGGAGTGGGAGGTGGGGGGAGTAGATCACTGTGATCACATGTGGGGGATGATTAGAGAAACAAGGTTGAAGTTGGGAAGCTTTCGTGGCCTCTAAACCAACACAGTAATATCCAGGACAGAAGGAGCGAGATGGACTCCACTAGAGGATTAGTGGAAAGACCTTGTAATTGATTGGATTTAAAAAGCCCAGGAGAGAGAGTTCAAGGCTGACTCCTAGCCTAAGCTACTTATTTATTTATTTATTTATTTATTTATTTATTTATTTATCTATTTATTTATTTATTTATTGCTCCTGGAGTTTTTATTAAGTGTTCCATCAGGAACTATGAACAAATAAAGGCTCCAGTTTTAAATAAGCACTGTTGACCAAAAAACAAAGACTCTTGTTTCCGTAGGAGGTGAAGAAAAGATAATACTCTGGATTTTTATTTTGAATATGGCCTGAGTTAGAGGAACTTGGCCACCTGCGAACCTGTGCCTCCCTTTCCTAGGAGGAACTTGAGACTTCCTGGGTGGCCAGGAACCCTGTGGAGAGACCAGCTCTCTGTGCCATATGTGGCTGTAGGGCTTTATTGTGACTTGGGCTTCTTTTTGGGCCCTGAAGAGCTGTCTTTCCCAATGAAAAGAAAAAGCCCAGGGTTTTTGTACGCCTGGCCCATGGCCCAGGTGCAGCCTGTCTGCTGCAGGTGAGGCTTCCTGGGCTGCCTGTCCCAACCAGAACCAGCCCCATGCACCCTGGAAAGAAGCCCAGCCACCAGCACTCATAGAGGCTCCTACCTAAGCCTGTGGTCCAGAGAGCTGGGGAGCAGGTAGAGATGCTGCTGCCAGAGGCTCAGGATGAGGACAGGTGGGGTAGGTGGTGCCGGCCATGGATGGAAAGGCAGGTGAATACGCAGCTTAAAAGAACCTGGCACACTGAGGACTACTCAGGCCCCTTGGAAATAGACCTGTCTCCCCAGAAGCTGCCTGACAAAGGCATATCTTTATGACATCTCAGCCAATTTGTCCATCACTAGGATTCAAGCCCTTGCTTGGGTGAAGGGGTGGATATTGAGGCCACCCATTAAGTTAGGAGAATAGGAGGAGAGGCCAGATTTATCATAACAGATAACACATATTGAGCACTAACTCTGTGCCAGGCGCTATGCTAAGAACTCATAAGTACAATATTTAATTCTCATGAGGATGCTCTAGTATATTATTGGCATTTTACAAATGGGAAAACTGAGGCTCCAAAAGTGAAGTCACTTGTCCAAGATCATGAAAATTATATATGGCTGGGGTTGTTTGAAATGTGTCAACTTGGCTAGGCTAAGGAAATTTCTTAGAATTCCCTTTCTTATATATTCTAGGCTAAGGATGTGCCACAAGAGAGATTCTTGTGGGAGATTTACAAGCTGGAAGGAAGCTGCGGTCCTTCTGTTGCTCACACATTCTTGCTGACCTGCTGGTTCATTGCATTGGTGTGGGGCGGTTGCTAGGCCTGCAATCACTTCACTTTCCCCTGAATCCTCCTTCAGGTGTCCTGACTCTTGGGCCAGGTGTGTATTTAGGTCTGTTACAAAAACTCTGGCTTCTGCAGGAACCCACATCCTAGGGTTGGAGGAAAAGTAGAACTGATGTGGGTTTTAGTCCATCCTGAGCACTGGAGCTTATATCTGTGGATCCAGCTGGTTCTTATTCTCCATCTTCCCTGCCCAACTGCCTGCCATGCAGGCTTCAAGCTCCAGCATCAGGTGCAAAGACATCTCAGAGAGACCAGCTCTTCCACTTGTCTGTGTAAGGTCAAATCCCTGAAAAAATTCCTCTATACAAATATACAGGCAAACATATGTGGATATGTAGGTATATGCATATATGTGTGTGAACATATACACACATGCATATTATTCATGCATATACTTCTCCCAGTGGTCTGCTTCTCTGACTGAGCCTGAGCAGTGATCACTATGGACACAGCGTGCAGCCAGGGTCTGACCTCAGGTAGCTGCTCCACTGGACCTGTGCACACTCTCAGCAGCTCAGATCACATGGCGGTGGGAGAGGGGTTCCACTTTGGACAGACTGAAGTTGAACTACCCGTGGGACATTTGGGGGGTGAGTCCGGGGCATTTGGAGGCATCTAAGAAGCCTTGTTTGCAAGGAAAGGGAAATCAATGTGGGCTGGCTGGTATTGGAAACAAGTTTTATGGTGGAGAGACCTGATTTAAGTCTCAAAGGCTGGTAGGAGCTGGTTAAATGGATGGGGGTGGGGAGGGCATTGTGGATGGTTAAATTACATGAGAAAGGCCTGCAGTAGGAATGAGCAAGGTGTGAGGCGCGATGAGCCTGAATGGTCTAGGAGAGGTGTATTGATTATATGGCCATTGTGATCTATTCAGGTTTGTGATTTATATCTACCCAAGGATGTGGTGGGCTCTGGGCATTGTATGTTGCACTTGGTAGAGTAAGTTTTTGGTTTAATTAAATTCAGCTTGCCTCAAACAGTTGGGAGCACCTGCTATATGGTAGCCTTGTGCTGGACATAAGCACAGATAAAACATGAACTGTATCCTGGGGAAAAAATCTGGTTCAGGTTATAGATGTTCAACATATTTCTGTTAAATTGGGTGGACTGGAAATCTTGTGCCAATAATGGGGTTGACTCTGGACTCCTAATTCCATTTTGGGCTAATTGTGTGGATGAAATGATGAAACTCAGGTCAATCTATCCATCCACCCATCTCCTCCATCCATTCATCCAACGCTAGCTTGTTCTACTTACCTATCATTCTTCTAGCTCTATCTAACAATCATCTGTTATTTTTTCCTTTCTTAAGTGGAGGAGGGCAGGATTTGAGCAGCCTACAAAATTAGCCATACACAAAATGACAACTAAAATATAAAAGGGAACAAAAAGAAAGTAGAGGAACAGATTGGCAGCAACAGGAACTGAAGCAGTTATTGCAGCTGAGCATTGACATCAGCACCAGGTTTAATAGAAAGTGAGGCAAAGAGCCCTGGTTGTCCCAATACACCAAAGGTTGTGGGTTTGATCCCCGGTCAGGGCACATACAAGAGTCAACCAATGAATGCATGAATAAGTGGAACAACAAAACGATGTTTCTTTCTTTCTTTCTTTCTTTCTTTCTTTCTTTCTTTCTTTCTTTCTTTCTTTCTTTCTTTCTTTCTTTCTTCCTTCCTTCCTTC
>NW_005371344.1:342508-348866 GCF_000412655.1 Myotis brandtii
TCTCTCTCTCTCTCTCTCTCATTAATAAATAAAGAAAGAAATAGAAACCAAGGCAAAAAGAAGAAACAGGTGGCACAGTGGATAATCCAGTCGGTGCTATCTGAAGAGAAAGAATAGAGAGGGGAGAGAGAGACTTTGCCAGCCTGTGTAGAAGGAGGATTCATGGTGTCAGGGCTGCAAGAGGACAGCATGGTGGGTGCCATCTTCTGCTGCTTCTCTGCAGAGGCAGAGGAACACTTCTCAAATGTTCCTCCTGCAGACCTTCTGCAAAGTCTAAGCGCACACCATTACATCTTATTGCAGCACAGGCTCTTGCGTGGTAACCTAGAGTAACAATGTCCAGCTACATTACATTCTCATGTTCAGACTTAGAGCAGGGATTGAGCCCAGAACACTGAGAAGAAAGGCTAGTTAGCTGCCTGTTAGGCTCTTTCTTTCAAATTTTATTTACCAGAGAGCCTTTGACTCAGGGTTTATTTAGTTTCCATCTCGGAAAGATCTCCTCATCGCTAAAATACCTTGTTGTTAACTCAGAGCTTGCTCTGACCCAGGGATAAGAGAGGTGCACTCTCAGTCAGCCTGCAGTCTCCCCAAAGCCAAACTCGGGAGCTGAAACACTGTGCCCAGCAGATCCCTCAGCTTATAACGAATCCAGACAACCACACCCTTTCGTAACCTATAGAATAACTTAGGAGCCCCTTGGAGAATGCTGCCTCGAGTTACAGTGTCTGCAGCTGACACTTTTCTCCACGACCAGCAGCTTGCTTGCCGTGGCGCTTGTTCAGGGCGCGGCCATTCATCAGTTGGACCTCATTTTGGTCGGCAGCTCCACATGTCCAGTGTGTCAGAGCATTAGCTGCCCTGGTCCCCAGACCCATCTCATACTCAGGGAACCACTGGGGATGTAAGGTCAGCCCTGAGAGCCAGCGGGGATCGTGACAGAAGAAACGAGTGCCCCCTGCATGAAGGCCACCGGGCCCACCATTCCATGAGGATTCACTGAGCACCTGCTGGAGGAAGCTCTTAGATGTGTCTGAGTGTGTGTCAAGGAGGGAAACTGGGAGGAGAAGGGACATGAAAGATACAAAAGGAATCAAGGAGATGGACCTGGGCCTTCTGGGTTATTCAGAGGGGTCTAGGGAAAGGCTGGATACTGTACAGAATAGCACAACCCTGTGAGAAGACCACCTAAGTACGAGGGCACAGCAGTGTGCCTCAGAACGTGTGTGTGACTTTGGACAAATCCTTTGCTGGCAAACCTTTTTCATCTTGAAATAGCAGGAAAAGGAATGGGAATGCAGCGTTACTGGCTGGAGGTGAGGGAAAAAGGAAGACCATGGTGTGAAAGTACATCGAGGAAGTAAAAAGGACTACATGGAAATGCAAATTGATGTTATTGGTGACATAATCATTATTGATTTAAAAAATTTCACCTGAGACATTAATCTGCTTTGGTCTCCAGAGAAACCACTGGGAAGTTATGTGAGGCTCACCATGGAAGTCCACTCTGAATGAAGCAAGCAGTTGTCCACCTTTCCAGCTCCCAGGCTTCATGGGATCACACCTGTCTGCCTCCATCCTTCACCTGAGGCCTGTCTAGACACAGTTTGTCTGGCCCTCACATTAGGCACATGCCAGACAAGTCATCGGAACCCCTGCCTTCTCACCAGGTGGCCTGCTCCTGATCCCCTGCCCCAGCGACGCTGCCCATCCCTGCTGCTGCCCTTCAGGAAAATCCCACTCAGCTCAGCTCCACTCAGCTCTCCTTCATCTCAGCACACAAGTTATTCATTTTAACACTCATCACTAAAATTTTAAGCATAACAACATAATATATTATAACAATAATTAATGTAACAATGTAATATACTATGACAGTATAGTAATATGTAATAATATACAGTATATCACATACTATATTTGTACTATATATAGTGTATATACTACATACATGCCATACTACATATCACATATGTAGTATGATATAGTACTACATATATGATATACTATGTACGTCCACTCTGTGTGTATATACACTCACACACACACACACACACACACACACACACACACACACAGTATATCATATATTATAATATTATGCCGTAGAATTCTTTTTCAATTTTCAGAAAAACCCACTGAGTTTTATTATTATTTAGTATCATTATTACCTCCATTTTGCAGATGAGGAAACTGAGAGTCAGAGTGGTTTGAGCAGTTTGCCCAAAGCCAGTACATTGAAAAGCTGTGATTCTGACTTGCAGACTTCTCTTTTATCCACTGTTCTTTCCTGCTCTCCACTGATTCTCATAATTCGGGAACGACAAATTACAGACTTCTGTAGTAATATTTTTGCCTTGGTGTTGCTGCTGCTTTGTGGTGAGATGGTTGGAGCAGGTTGTGTGTGTGTGGAAGGGGGATAGGTGTGTGGTGTGTGTGTGTGTGTGTGTGTGTGTGTGTGTGTGTGTGTGATGTGTGTGTTTGTGAAATGTGATGTGTGTAGTGTATGAGTGTGGTGTACGTTGTGTATGGGTGGTATACATGTGCACACACATGTGTGTTGACTTCTTAATCCAATTTATGTCAGTTTTTGAGGGCAAGATCCAAGTTTCTAAGACATTGGGTTGAGAACCCCTGAAGCCTCCATTTGCTCCATAAGACTGGGCATCTCATGGACAGCACATGGTGAACAATGTGAAGGAGCCTGCAGGAGCGGCCATGGGTACTCAGCAACCATCTGAGCCTTCAGCTCTCTGCAGTCCCACCCACTGATCCCAGGTCCTTCTGCAACTTTTTAGAAGTTTGTTCTTTTGGAGGCAAATGTAAAATATGCAGCATTTTAAAAAGATGACAAAAGACAGTATCTAATTGAAAATGTTGCCTATTGTGACACAAGAATGTTGATTAAAAAAAGGAGAGTTTGGGTATGTGTGAGCAAATGTGTGCATGTGCACGCGCACATGTGTATGCATGTGTGGGGTGTGTGTGTGTGTATGAGGAGCAACACCAAACACTCAGATTTTGTATTGACAGTGAGTTTATAATATTTTAGTCATAAATTTGATTTCCTATTTCTGTCTCTGGGTCAGTCCTCTTGTGTCTGTGTGTCTGTTTTCTCCAGTGAAGATCCAGAAAAAACACTTCTTTCCCCTTCTTATGGTTATTGCATCTGAAAAATTAAAAGCACTTTACAGGGAGTAGGTATTTTATGGACCATCCAGCCAAGAAATAAATTTTAGAAAGCTCGCCCTCCCCATCCTTGCCAACCAAGGAACAGAGATATGGGTGGAAAGGTTTCCTTCCTTTTGTCGCAACTTGTCCTGTCCTCCCCACACCGCACACAGCCCTGCACCTCCTCCGCCACCTCACTGCACTGTGGCAGATATGTGACACAGTGTCCGGCTAAGTGCTATGGTGGGAGTATGTCTAGGATGTTGGGGGAGCCCCTAGGAGGGGGGGGGTATGTAACCAGGCTTGACCAATCAGGGAGGGCTTCCTGATTTTGAGGAAAACATATCAGTTTGTCTTGAAGAAACTCATCATTTACTGCCACCCAAACAGTATTCTCTGCTTTCCTCTTCATGTATCTTTTCTTTTAGGCTGAGTGTCCTGCCTTATCCGCATCCCCTGAAGTGAAATTCCTCCAAGACTCACTCAAGTGCCATTTCCTCACCCATGGGTCATTTCTGGATTCCCCCACTTGAAGAGACCTCCTTCTTTGGACTCTGATGGTATTTTGTACATCACCTCTCATGTCTCTTTATCTTGTCTCACTCTGCTTTATTATAGGTACTTGACATTACTATCTCAACACCCCCAACTTGATGTTTGGCTCATTATTCTTCCCCTAGCATGGAGCTGTATAGGACAGTCCTGATGGTATTTGGATTCATTGCTTTGCCTTTATGTCCCCCTCTAGAAGACCAGGAGCCACCCAGGATGGATTTGAATGAAGGTGGGGCCAAGCTTGCTGGGCCTGATGAATAGTGTGTTCAGTTAGCTCAGGACCGGAGCCTCAACAGGCTGAGGTCATGGATGGTCACCATGTGGCTCAGTGACCCTGGCCATGTGCTCTGGTTTCAGCCTGAGTCCCAACATTCGTCTTTAAAGTATGGGCCCTCAGTCACTCACCAAGCTGGCCATTGGAGAAGAATGTAAAAGCTGGGAACGTGCTTAATAGGGGAGAAAAAAGGCTCAGGGTCGGGAAATGGGGAGTCCAGTGCTGCCTTAACACTTACAGCTGAGTGACCTCGAGCAAGTCACTTCCTAGCTCTGTGCCTTGGTTTCCCCAGGTGCAAAAGATTGGCATCGGATTTGGGATTTCTCCAACTCAAAATTTTACAAACTATGAAGGAAACAGAGCTGAACTCCCTCATTTTTTATATGGGGCAGGAAAAGTGTGTAAATCCTAATTCGAAAGTAGCTGCCCCCGTGGTGACAGGTCATAGGCCAGCTTTCTCCATCCTTTGACCCAAACCGCAGATATCTTCTCAGCTGTTGATGGGAAATCATGCTCTTTTGGTCAGAAGCTGAGAGAATATCAATATGAAATGCCACATTTTACAGCTCCAATGGCTTTCCTGAAAGCCCGACCCTGCCCGCCGGTCATCTGGCTCTGAGGAGAGGCTGTAAAAGGCTTTGATTCGATAGATTTCAGGCTATTTTACCCAGAAAGAGTTTGTAAACAGAGAAGACATGCATTTTGCAGAGCATTAAAAGCTTCTGAAATTGTGATTAACAGCTCTCTTTGGTGCTCCATTTTAATGAAATGAGTGGCAGTGACATAAGAAAAAAAAATAGCAGCCCAATCTTTGTGTTTTGTAATGAATAATAAAGTATTTTAACCTCTTTAGGGACTTAACACCAAGTTAATCCTTTAATCCCTAGAAAAACCAATTTTGTTGATGTGAAAGAGGGATATTTAACTTCATCCAATTAATTTTCTACCTTAGAGATGTTATGATTATGAAGATTAGATTGAATACATTCATTAGAGCTACCATATTGTGTAGCAGGTAGTGGCACTGACACCAAAAAGTAGCATTGAAAAGAAATGATATGCCCCAATTGTGTTTGATTTTACCCCTTTGAAATGCCAGGGCTGTGAGGCCTTCACATGCTAGCACTGTTGCTTGCATGGAAGTGCTCACATCTGTAACCACTCAGCCACCATGCAGCACTAAACCCAGAACTCGCTGACATTCCTGCAATCCCACTCCCGCCCTCTCTCTGAGCTCCAAATTAGAACTGCTCTTGTGTGGAGGCTGAAATCGTGCAGCAGAAACACTCCTAACAATAAAGAGTTAGCTAAGTGTGAACTCAATTTGAAATTAGACAGTGGAGGTGTGCTGAACAATGGCTTGGAATTGGAGATGGAAGACAAATGATTGGAGGTTTATATTTTTGCATTGGACTTCAACATGGTGACGTGGGAAGGTTCTCATTCCACCTCCACACGCCAGCTCCTGACAAACTGAATTTAGAGAGATAAGAGAAAAGATGAGAAGTGAGGATTACAGCAGTGCCACAAATATTCTAATGATGAAACGAGAAGCCCCTGGATCCCTCTGGCTTATGATGGCCCCTTTAAGAATGAAAACTGGGATATGGGAAATGTCAGAGTGACTTCTCACTCTTTTCTCAGCCACTTTCAATAGATGTCATTTTCCACCTACTGTCACCAAGCTGAAGGCTGTCAGAATAGAACTGATGGCACCCCTGTGTCTTGCTCAGTGCTTTCCACTGGGGAATGGCATGGCATGACTACAGAAGTGACACTGGCATTCCTGTGTGTCTTGTGAGGGAGCATGGTACCATGGAGGAATGGGAGGTTTTGGAAACAGAGTCTCAATCTTTGTCCTGCCACCTTCCATCTTGTTGCCTTAGACAAATTGCTTGGCTTAGTTGAGACTTGGTTATCTCATTTGTTAATGGCATCAACCTATTAGAGTTCTCACAGAATCAGGTAAGGCAATGTTGTGAAAACCCAGCACAGTGCTTAGTAAATGGTAGGTTCCAGGTAGACATTTGTTTCCTTCTTTCCCACCATGTAATAATCAATCTCATTATTTGATTGACTCCACAGCATAAATAACAGAAGTTTAAGGGACCACTGAAGACACCTGATTTCCCCCCTTAATTTTGCACATGAGAAATGAAATGACTTGCCCAAGGCCAGGTGGCTAATTGATTATCGAATGGGTCAGAACCACAAATCCGAACTTTTGTATTACAGAGATTTCCATGACCTCTTGGAGCTGAGTTTGACTGACTGACTCTTGCTTGAGGGAAGCATTCCTCATCCAGTTCATGCTATTCCAGGTACTGAATTCAGCCCCTCTCTCCCTTGATCCCAATC